>NW_009932240.1:232572-253768 GCF_000696875.1 Nestor notabilis | reverse complement strand
CAAAAATACCAGTGAAAAGAAACACTACCCATGTTACCGAAGGTACGTCACAGCCCCTAGGAAAGATGCAGTCCTGGTAGCTGTGTGTTTGCTGGCTTTAGTCTAACTGATGTGGGGAAGGTGTAGCATAAATTCCAGTGCTGCCCCTTCTGCTCCTGGTTATGTATTTTTGTTGCTGACCTGTGTTACTGTGCTGCTGGGGTGAAAGCCGTGCTCTGCCCTGGGTGTGGAACGGCAGCCAGAACAGGGTTCTCTGTTAAAGCTGAATGAATTTCTCTCCTTTGCAATTAATCGCTTGGTTCTTTGAGAATAATACAAATTATGTGCATTTGCATTAAAAAAAACCTCCTCCTGTCAGTGCTGTTTAGGAATATGTCCAATGTTTGAAGTCACTGGTTAGGAAACCCTCTTTTTCTGAGATCTTTTCTTGCTAGAAGACTGTGTCAAAACCTGGTGTCTTAACCTGCTACTAATATGCTTATTGCCAGTCAAATGATGAGTTTAGCTAAATTCTTTTTCCTCAAAACTGGCAGCATAAGTTAACATCTACCTTTTCTCCCTACACAGACCTGACACCACACAAATGCCTTCTGACCAGGTGTATGTACATTAAAAATACAGTTTCTTAAATAAGCTGTTATCTAAAAAGCAGTAAAATCTGCTGCTTGAAGAGTTTCAGAGTACTTTTTTAAAACTCTTGATCAGTCAGCACCTGGGTTACAAGCTTTTGAAGGGTTTGCTTCAATAAAAGTTGCTCTTGGAAAAATTGCAATGGAAAAGTGACACGTTATTCAGCAGTCCTACTCCTGGGATGTGTTCAGGATCACCTCTGCTGAGGATGGTCACAAAAGGATATGCAGATCAAAGTCATACCTTTTCTTTCCTGTACAGCCATCAGGAATGGGGCAGAAATGCTTCACTCAGTCCAATCACTCCCAACAAGCATGCCTGGAGTGGGCAGCGTGCAGGTATATTAGGAAGGGAAATCAATGCTGGTGCTATAAGAGAAGCCAAGCACTTGGTAACACTTTTCAGCTCAGAAGGTGCATTGGTGGAGTTTGAATCTGGGAGGTTTCTCAGGCTGTTCCTGTCTGGAAATGACTGACTAGTAGGGGTAGAAGCCCAGAACAAGAGTAACTTTCATTAGTCAGAGCTTTGAAATTAGTTTGTTTATCCTCTCTTTGCATTTCTGGCTCTTTTAGAAGGCTAGGGAGAGGCACACACAGTAGAAGAATTAGTTTGCATTGCATAAAGCATTCACATGGTGGAAGGAGGCAAATGAGTGCTTCGGAGAAGATGTGGCATGCACCTGAACTAGCCTGTGTGCTGCATGTGAATGATAAAGGTGGCCCAGGCCTGGCATAGAGGTATTAAATGCCCATCATTGTGGAGAGATCAGGTAGTCACACTGCAGTTTGCTACAGTAAATCACCCAGTAAATGAGAAGCAAGCAGGTGAGCAGGATTTACACAGCACTGGTATGTCATTCTTTTACACGAATAGGCACTTAAGATGTTTGGTGCGGTTATGTCTTGTTCCCTTGGGAGGCTGTAGTCATTTTTTGTGGGGGTAGTTTAGTTGAGCTCCGAGGAGGTTTGTCTGTGCTCTTTGTTTTATGGCACAGCGAAAGCTGCTGATCTACATTAGCCTGTCTTTGCTTGCTGTTGAGCAAGCTGTTGCAAGTGCTTGCTGTCAAGCTGCATGGTACCTCTGTTTCCCCAGCAACTCTGTTAATTCATTTAAATCTCTCTCAAAAAGTAACTTTTTCTGTCTACCTTAGGATGGGGAATTGCAGGGGAATTACAGAATTGATGTACAAAACAAACCCGAACTAAATTTAGAGACACTTCTGAAAACAATGTGTGTTTGTGTTTCTTATCTAAGAAAGATTGGCTTTTTGCATTGTTCACTTTATTCTTCCTACATCTATTTCTTTATCCAGCATATCAAACATAGGAGAAAATGCCAAAGCTACTAAGGTGTGTGCTTATGTATATATTTTGGTGTGTGATGGGTCTCTGTTATTTTCTTCATTTAACTATTTCTTAAGAGTAGATCCAGTCCGTGTAGTGTATAAGCTGTATGGCATGTTTAATGTGCCATATAATGGCCACAAATAACGGATATTTAGGAAGTACAGAGAATACTTTGAAGAGGTGGATTCTGTTTGGCTGGACATAGTGCTGGATGGAGATGCAATCCCCAAGTCGAGCCAGGATGATGTACCTAGTTACAACAGAAATAGTGATGTCTGAATCAATTTTGCTAGTGATTAATTTAACTAGAGGATAAAAATTGCAGTTCAGGGGAACTGTGATGTTTGGTGGATGCACAGTTAAGTGCTCTGCCTTTGGCTCTGGTTTAGAAAACATTGGCATTGAGATGATAAGTTTCCTTTGCAGTGCTGAACTCCCACAGCCTGCCCAGTTTGATTCCTTAGCACTCTAAATAAAACCCCCAGGATGCTGGCAGAGTGTTGAAATTTCTTTGGAACTCAGGGAAATATGAAAAATAATGAGAAAATAATGGGCATTAGCCCTTAATCAATTGGCACAAACCCTTAAAAATCAAATCCTTTCCCTTTCCAGACTGTGTAACAAAGCCTCTTGGGTTGCCAGAGCTCTTCCAGTCCAGACTTCTCGAGGGCTCAATTAGAACCAGGCTTCGAAGATGCAGAGATGCCTTCTTGTGCTGAGCAGATCCCAGGCCTTGTGCTGTCCATGTTTGCTTCCCACACGCTGGAGAGCTGTGCCTGGGGCACAGTCCTCTGCTTCACACTCTGTCCCAGAGCAAGTGGCATTTGCAAACTTTTCCAATGTCAGCCACGGCTGCTCTGCATTTCACAGGCGTTTCCAATGAAAGCAGTGTGGGATGGGCTGAACTGGTCTCCCTGACAGGGAAAGTTGGGCAGTGTTCTCTCTGCATCTCCTGTCTGCTTCTAGGAGATGAAAATTAAACTTCCAGTAGTGTATCAGCCCTGAACAAGTTGTGCACAAGCCTATTGCCTGTAGTCTGCTTGGGGGCCAATTTCACCCTGCATTTCTTTGTAGCCCAAGGATGTCAACTCTGTGCTTTCCCTGAGCCATGGGGATTCAAAGGAAAAATAAGATAAAGAAAACAGCTTTGATTTTTATATTTTCTCTACCACCACTGAACAGCATATAATTAGTCTTTCTTTTACATAATAAAGCTAGTCTGATGATGCAATATCCATTATAACTCTAAAAGCTTAATCTTAAACAGAGCAAAAAAAACCCCAAACCCCAGAGGAGTATCATATGCATGGAGATTAGCATAGGATTCTTTTCCTCTTCAGAGGAATGCCTGAGTGCATGGATGCTGAGAGGATGTGACTCACGCAGAACGAGAACGAGTTGTTCTTCAGGCTCTTGATATAGTGCCTGGGATATCAAATCAAATCCAAGCCCTGATTTGAAAGTTCCTTAGAGGACTAATTTTTAATTGGATGTGAACTACTTTTAATGATGGAAGGATACCTCTTTTTGGTGTTATAATGGTGGGGAAAAAAGAGAGAGCAATTGTATATAAGGAGTAATATACTCCAGGGCATGCAGTTGTAAGCAAGTAGGCACATTTCCTGATTGCTAGATTCACAGCTGAAGCATAGTGTATAGAGTATATTGGCTACATGCTCAGTCCTGTTTATGCTGTTACTGGCATCCGTCTCAGGACAGAAGTATTTTGCCATGCTTATCCTAAGGAAAGACTAGTTCTCCCTTGTGTTTCCTCTGTCAGTGCACGTGAAGAATGCATGTGAAGAACTGACTGGCTCTCAATTCTTGTCCCTTTGTTAGACCCAAATTTTTAGCATATAGGCTGTGATGCACATTTCACCTCTGCATACACTCATTACCTCCATTGTTACTACAGTGTGGAAGTCTTTGCACCACAACAGGGGGGAAATGGAATTATGTGTGACTTATTCCTGTGCAGCTTTTCTACTTAGTGGTTTTAACTGTATGATGTTTTGAGTTAGCTTTTTTCAGTGCCAAGGTGCTATAGGAGATGCCACTTTTCATCCTGTACTGTGTTAGAGTGCAGGCAAAGCAATCTTTCCACTCACCAGTAGTAACTAACATACAAAGTTTGTCACATAACTCATGGGTGAATGTTACTCTTAGAAATCAGGTTGTGCTGTTGTTTTGTTTCCCCCCCCCCCCCTAAACACTCTTTTTTGTTTGCTCCCCCCCCCCCCCCCTTAACCATCTGAATAATTACTTAAACAAACCAACATTTGGAACCCCTCTCCTTTTTCACTCGTCATAAGCATCAGTTCGAATTGCAGACCACTGCGTTTGAAAGGAAAAAACATAACACTTGGTCTTTGACTTGTTCCTTTTCCCTTTATTCAGAAATCATCAACAAACAACTAGCTGGCTATTTAAATAACCTTTCATTCTAATAACATCATTATTTATCTACCACAACTTCATTATTTAACATTAACAGAAGTAGTTTGTTTTGCAAAATCCCACTGCTCTTTCTACCCATTGCTGCTGTTCTATCTAATACCAGCTGATTTTCCGTCTTTGTTTTTCTGGTATGAGTAAGTTTAATATTCTGCCCTATGCTTTCTGTGCCCTGGATGTCCTCACAGAATTGGTATGGAGCAGCTAGGGAAGGCAACATTTTAATTTGCTTCTCAGTAATTTTCCTGTGAAGGCAAGCCCTGAAACAATTATTGTGGTGCTAAAGGTCTTGGAAACTTCATTTGACTATTCAACAAGCAAAGACCTGATGGCAGGGTTGACTGCATCCATATGATTTTTCGTATTCTCTACAGGTTCTTGTAGCCACGCATCTATGGCTGCACCTAAACACCTTTCACTGTGTATTATGCAGCATTGTTGATATCTGGTATGTATTTTTCTTCTTGCCTGCTCCTTGGGAAGGGCAATGTGAGTTGCAGTGTGCCCAGGTGTTTGGTTGGTTTATGCAATATGCCCATTTCTCTGAGTTTGTTCAACTGAAGTGAATGCTCTTGAAAAAGAGATATTGAAGGGCCTGTAATTCCTGTTTCAAACTAGGAACTCTCAGCATTCTGTGCACATGAGCCAAATTCTCTGTTCAGCATTTCTCTTCCACACAATTAAGTCCTGAAATATGGGTTCCAATCTACACACACCATGTGCTGGTCTGCGCCGCAGCCACAATGGAGCTCGGTTGTGTCAGGAGAGCAGTACTGTGCATGCTAGTGGCTCTCCAAATCATCACAGCCATATCACAGAAACACCCTATTGCTTATCCTGGTTATTGGGAAAGCTAGTTACAATACTATGCTAATACAGGTATGTCATTTCTAGTCTAATCAGTTTGGTGGGCACTGGGTGCTGTGACTTCATATCCTAATGTAGGTGGTTGAATGGGAACTGGGCTATCCAAGAAGGACTTTGAACCTCTCTGGGGATATTGCTGTAGGAAACAGAAGACTAGCCCAATTTACTTAAAATGGAAGTTAAAGGGCTTGTTGCAGCTTTCTGTCCTGGATGGGATTTCTCTGATCAGATCTTTCTGTCCAGGATCCTTGAACCACATGCAGACCTGACAAGGAAGGACCAGGCTGGGTCTAGAGTCATCATCTGCACCACCGAGGGGGACTGTAAGCAGCCTTTGAGTGTGCAGACACTTGTAGCCTTGGATTTCTTCAATCTTATAACCACTATGCAACTCTTCTCAAGGCAGTCAGACCCTTGAATCTTATTACATATTGGCCACAAAGGGGAACTTCTAACAAATTTCATTATTTCCTCACTGAGGGTTGAATAGACCTCATATTAATTGTGACAGTGCTTCACATTTTCCATTAGTATATGCTGTATCATTCTTTCATGTCAGTAATTCTTTGTTCAGTCTTCCTCACTGCAGGAATATATTAAGAATCCTTAATTCAGCCCAGATTTAGACATGCTTAAGCATGATGATTTTTCATTTATTGTTGTAGAATGAATATTGCAGAGCAAGCAGGAGGCTAACCATTTAACACCAAGTGTCTTATTAATCAGCTTTTGTTTATTTAATTTAATAAGCAGCTTTTGATAGCTGTGAGAGACTGCTTGTATATTTAATTTAAGCAGCACTTACTGAACTGCTTGGGTCTTTGAAACTTATGACTTTGGCCTTCCTGATACTTCACTACTGTACGATGGCTTTTGGCTCTCAGAAAGTTTGTTTCATTTTTCCTTCTTTTGAAAACACTTTCTCATTAAGATGCCAGGGAGCTGAAACTTCCACACTGCTTTCCCTTTAATTTTGGGAGGTATGTGAGGGTACATAAGAGCCAGGCAACTGCTTGCCTTTTGGCATTAAAACCCAGAGAAGCAAATGCTAGAAACTCCTGTCTTTAAGTTCTGTCTGGTCCTCTGAGAAGTTAAGGAACCTTCTTACTATCATCGTCTCCTTTCTGACAAAAAATATCACATCTCTGCTCTTAACAAGTCCCAGGCTGTTTCAAACCCTCTACTATATAAGGTGAGGACCAGAATCCATGTCTTAGACCACTTTCTGACACTCCTCTAGTCACATCAGTCTGGGTTTTCTCATAAGTTGGTTCTTGGAGCCATTTAAAATGCTTCCCAGCATAAAACATACTTCATTGCTGTGCCTGGTGCTGCAAACCTTGTTTCCTTAGGGATTTGACGTCCAAGAGATGATTGCCACTCTGGTCCCACTCCTCAAAATTCACCTGGGACAGAAATCAGAGACCTGCAGGGTAACAGGGATGTGGGAAGCCTTCCTCTAGTTTCATTTGCATTTCATGTAATCATTATTTATTAATTAATCTGGTTTTCTTTTTCTGAGTAAGAAGAATGCCATGTGGTTTTGTTTCTTCCATTAGTTCAATCATGTCACATTAACAGGATGGGTTTGCATGTACAGCCTGTCATTCCAAGTGGCCTTGAGCATTTTCTTCATGGATCCAGTAACTGAAGCTGGACCTTGCTGTGAATGTGAATGTCAAAAATTCTCCTTAATATCTAGTGCAACTTGATTCAATAACATTTTGATAAATTGAGGACAAAATATTACTGAAATTAATTCACATACATGTGAGTTCCATGATGGAAAAGAACAGGGTATAAAAACCCCTTCTGTTACCAATGATAGTCATATTTGTGCATTCTTGCAGCACTAGATTGACATGGAGATTGTGAATTAAATTGACTATGTATATGCCTAATTGTATTCACTGTGCTGCGGGCTACAATACAGTGTTTTGAAAGACTGTTCAGGATTACATCTCTGACTTCAGGACTCCTTGCACAAATGATTTAAATACTGAGAGGTGGGGAAGGGAGTTTCAGAAGAATGGATAATTGTAATCGTCTTGGAGGAATACATATTGGCAACATTAATGTTTAACTATTTGATAAACCCTTTGGAGAAAGATACTGTCTGCTGGAACTGGCAGATCCCAATGTGATCTGAGAAATAGGGATTGATACCTGACTGCAGAGTGCTGTGTGTCCTTGGCAGTAGCCTCCATTACTGCAGCCCCTGCAAGCAGCCCTCGTTCTGCCAGCCTAATACCTAAACAGGAAGGTGAGGGACAATTATTCAGTGCAGAAAAGCTAAAAAACCCAACTCAAAACAATAACAAAAAACCCCAAAACCTGATACACAACTTTTTATATTGGCTATTAAGAAAATCTAACACCCACAATTCCATGCTTGGCAGAAAGCCATGGGCATGGTCCAATTTGATTTTCAAAAGCATGGCTATGCAAATAATAACAAAGCTACCTTTTATACCCAAATTAAAAGGAAAGAGGGGAGAAGAACTTTGAAGCACATAATTCAATTTCTCTCTCTGTCCCCCGTCCCGTCCCCCCCCCATACTTGCATTGATTTTTAGAGGCTGTTGAGTAGTTCTGTTGTACTCATTAGGATCCTAATTCTTTTACATACTTATTAAGCACTAAATTGCTTGCTTGTGCCAGTTCTTAGCAGTTCATTGTCCTGAAATAAAAAGAGAGCAAAGATTGACATCTGAGTTGTTATTTTTCCTATTGTGTTATCTGGCAGAACAGTAAAATCAGCATTTTATAATGTCTTCTGCACTATAATTGGAATGTAAGATATCTCTAGTAATGATGGAAATCTCATCTAAATGGGAATACTTAAGTGTCTGTTCCCACGATTTTTTTTTTAATCCTTCAGGAACAGGCATTCATCTAGATTCTTTGTACCCAGCTCCCTTTATTTCCAGAAAAAGACCACTGTGCTTAGGATGTAATATTCCAATAACTGTGGGACCTTGACATGTTTCCAAATAGTATCTAAAGCAAAGACCTTAAACACTAATGTGGGAGACAACTCTACACTATAAGTGAAAAGAGCTGTTACGTGGAAGCAGTCATGGAAAGTTACTTTCTTATGTCCCTTGGCTACAAGAATGGGCCATCTCTCACCTATTCTGCTTGTAGGGCTTATGTGGACATCAAAACATATTTCTGCTGCAAATAATGTCACAAGGTCCATAGGTTAATTATCTCTGAGCATTACAGTTCCTTGGGGAGGCATAAGCACAAACCCAAATGCTGCTGTGTGCAATAGACACAGCAGGTACAGCAGTGATGTTTTCAGCACAGATAATACTCAAGTGGGACGTAATCCAACTGCCAAGTCTTGGGTACCTTGGCTTTCCCACAGAACAAGTGGCCATCTGCAAATTAACCTGAGATGGCTCTGCATCCTAATGGAGTAGCTGGTATGCAGAGACATCAATAAGCGCTCTTTGACAGAAGAGGTCTTTGATAAAAGAAGTCAAAATAGTCCCTGGGGAGAAATCAAAAGCTCAGTTTGGAGGAAGAGTCAGCTTCGTACAGCAAAAGACAACACCAAGCTCCCTGCATGGGGTAACAGGCAAGAACTGATCTTGAAAAGAGCCAGGGCCTGTTGTCCTCTGGTGACCTGAAGTGATGTTGGCATGAAGAAGCTATTAAATGGCAGTGGAGGGAAAGATACTCCTTTTAAGTGAGAAATGAGTTGCTTTTATTTTTTTATTTAATTGCTTTTCTCCCTATTAGCTGGATATCAGCTCTGAGAATGTGCTATTTGGGCTGCTGGGGATTTGTCAGCAGTATTTCAAGTTTGTCTATAGGCTTCCCAGACTTAGCAGAAAATCATGGGAGAATGCAAACCAGGAAATCTTTAATTGTGTGTAACTTATCGGCTCATTTCCATGAGTATTTCTCAATAATCTTATTTCCACACACTAAATGTGCGTATGCCTTTTATTTTCATTGTGCTTATTTATTGAATAATGGTTACATGCAGAAAAGTGCTTTCCTCAATGCCATCTTGCTAGCACTGCGATGTCATGTCTTTGGCTCTGTTATGCCAGTGAGAGTATACTACTGCCAGTTCCAAAAAATAAGCTGTAGGCAGCTGCTCCCTACCTATTTCCTGTATTGGGCTGTTTTACCTCAGACATGTATAGAACTACTATGAAAGCTTTGCCTATTGTCTACATTGCTGATCACCTGCCATACAAAACTACCATGTGGATCAAACTGCCTTCTCTCCCCTGGTGATACCTCCATAGTCACTACCCAGTAGGACACAGGGCACTGTTCCAGGCTCAGTCCTTCCCTCTTTGTTTTTCTTCTCATCCTCCTTCTGCCTCTTTTGTTTCTCTTACTATTGTTTCTTCCCTTGATGCTGTTTCTTTCCCTTGTTCCCATCCCCTTCTGTCCTCTAAGGCAAACAGTCGTGTTTCACCTGCTCTGACTCTCCCTCTCCCCTGATGTTTGCTCTCCCAGTGATAACCATCCTTCTTTCCTCACCCTCCTCCTTTCCTCCTTTTTCCTGGCACTCCAGTTTCTTTCCAGGGCAGTAGCTGACAAATAGGTTTATAGCACTTTACCCAAACTTAGACAAAATGAATGTGTAGCGATTTCTGTTCATAGCAGCTTATTTCAGTTTACTTCAAACTGCTCTTACACTCTGCCATGGTGGAAGCAGCACAGAAAAGAACCTTTCTTTATTGCTGAAGAAGCCACCCAAGGTGTTTTGCTGGCTGATCCCTGGTGGCTGTGGTTAGCCAGATGTGAGAGCATGTGGGCAGTGCTGTAGTTCACAGCAAGTCCACTATCTGCTACTTCTTCAACTGGTTTGTTTTCAGTTAAAAGAGGCACTTTCCTTCCAACTCGACCCTCTGGCTTGGTCTTACCACACTTTTTCTCTTCGGTCTCTAAATGGAGTTTGCACCATCTGGACCTTCCCCCTCTTAGTGAATGGAATTTGTAAATATTGAGATGAGGTTTCTGGTTGGTTTCCTCATGATTTCCTTCTTTGAGGAAGATCGTGGAATTGGCAGAGCAGCTGCCTCATGGATATTAACTGAGCTGCCCTCCTCAGCACCTCTCCTGCCCTATCTTATCCACCTCAATTTGTGTGCTCGAGCTGGGATGGCTTCCTCTATGTCTGTGCAGACATTACAACATTGTATACAAATAGTAGAGAATAATGCTGTTGGTTCCTCCTCACTGTGGTTTGATTTCCTTTAAGTGTAGCTTAAGACTATAGTTCATTTCTTTTAATTTCTTATTACCCATTATTTTGCAGCTTAGATACCATCCTACTGCTGAATTTCTTTAACCTCAGTAGCCCACTGCAGCTCTAATAGTCTTACTGTCTTTCTGGGTACTACTGGGGGCTCATCTCTGACAACAGCCAAGCCTTTAACACTCTACGATCATATAAATCAGTCTGATATACTTGATTTTTATTGCTATTGATGAAATGCAATGTCTTCATTTGTAATGATAAAATATACATTTGTACCCCCACCCTTAGCTTTGCCCCGTCTAGCTTCAAGCCAGTGGTGGTTATTTCTCACATCACTCAGTTTGATGTAGAGGGCAGCAGTTCTGTTTATAACTCTGGTTGTGAGGAGAATATAGAAAACACCTATAGGACATCTGGTCATTTGCAGAGGGATGGATTAGCCCAGCCAGACTCACTGGCTGAGTCCGATGAATGGGCTTTATGCCTCCTTCAGCACTAAGTATTTATGGCTTCACTGAGCTGGTCTAACTGCACCAAGGGTTTTAAAATAAGTATCATTGCCTTCAGCTTAATTAATTAAATTTTATAATTGTGCTCTCCCTTTACTGCTGTATGAGGTAATAACTGGTGCTTTAATTGGGGTAATTAAAGAAAAAATCATCTTGTTCTTATTGCTGGGTTCTGTATTTTGTCTGTTTATTTAATGTTTCCTCAACACAATACTGTAATGTTAAATTGCTTAAGACTGTGGGAAAGCATCTGCCATATACAACACAGGAAGGATGCTGCAAGTCCTGAGTGATGTGGCTGCTGGGTCAGGCCTGACTTCCTAACAGCCCTATAGTTGGCAATGCTGGATTTCATACCACTACAGGGAACCCATACACACCAAATTCCTGTTAGGATTAGATTGCGGGATGAGGAGTATGGGTCATTTAAACCTGATCCCAGTTTGTAATGACTTTATTGTTTTTCTGAAATGGATATTGAAGAAGAGAAATGGGCCCATCAGGCGTTTTATGATCATAGGGTGTATACCACAATCCAATGCTTGTGTAGTCTGTTTAATAGAAGAAAACACAGGAAAAAGATCCATTTGAATGGTTTTAAGATCATAATCTCTCTAAGCATTGTCATTATTTTCCAGAAGTGTTTCATAAATGGCAATTGCTGCTTTGGGAACGGGCCATTGAGAGTTTGTGGCTATTTGGCAGTGACTGGAGTCAAGGGGCTTTAAGGCTTTTCCACACTGGGAAATTTACTGGTGTAATTACACCAGTGTAACTACACAGCTCTAATTGTACCAGTGTAAATAACCCATGTTTTCCAGGATAAGGGTTACTTCTTGTTTATCATGGTTCCACTGTGACATGCTTTGGGTAAAAGAGAGCAAAATTGGGCAGGTACCTTCACCCTTGCTGGAGGGCTGGATCTCAGGCTGTGCCAGGCCCCAGCAAGCTGTGCACGAAGGGGCATCCCATTGTGTGCCATACCCACAGCATGTGAATTTGTGTCCCAACACCATAGTTAAATTAGGAAGGCTGTGTTGCATGGCCCAGTGGGATTATTTTGTCCATGGGCTGTGCTTCAGCCAGCTCCGTGGTAGCTGTTATCCTACTATTCTGCTGAATAATAGAAAGGAGCTATGTAGCAGTGACATGTCTCTTTTGGTACCACAGATTCTGGAAAGGGATGGAGCAACCTGTGCTTTCAGCAAGATGATGTTATAGTGTATTATTCAACAACTGAGGAATGGGAGTCTTGAGAAATGTAAAAGCAGCATGCTCAGTGAGTATTGCCCAGACTCAGGGCTTTGCTTTGAATCTCAGCAAGTTAAAGAGTAGAGGAGGCAATGCAGGTGAGGGGGGATTAATTTGCTGGAGCTTCTGTGCAAGGTATGATTAAAAGCGTTAGGACTTTTTGTGTAACTGCTATTATTTGAAAAGGCAAAGCTCTAATTTTGGAGTTGTGTGTGTTTGGGACGAAGAAGCGTTGCTTCTTCCTGCAAGTCAGCATCACTTGCCAGCTGGAACCTGCCTAAAAATGTTTCTCTTTGGATTTGCAATTATTAATTTTGATTAAATAAAAATGAGTGACCTCATTTTGTTTTAAGTACACATTCTGCAATATTTCTGATAGCATGGGAAAGAGCATACTATGCACTTAAAAACTACTGCTCATTAATTAGCTTCTTTGATCCTAAGAGCGAAAACATCCCACCTATGCTACAAGGTGGCTTGCAGTCTTTGGTAAAAAGGCTTTTGCTGTAAAAGTCTATCTTCTCTGCTGTGTTCCACAAATAATCTTTTTTTTTTCCTTTTAGTAGGAGTGAAATATGAGTTCTTTTTCTTTTCCCAACTTGCTAAAAATGTGTGATAACGAGTTGACTTCAGTGGGAGTTTGCATGGGTAAAAGCTGAAGGATCAATCCCCATATTGTATGTGATTTTGCCCTAGTAATTATTCTTCAGTTGAACAGCTTCTCCATGGCAACTGCTTCAAATAAATCTTGCATCTTCACCTATTTTTTAAAAAAAAAGGACTTATTAGGATGTATGCTTTAATTTTTTTTCCCCCACCCTATAAAGAGAGACAAGAAAAGAAACAGGGACAAGTAGAAGCATACAGGATATGGCCAAAGATGTCCTTTCTTCCACTCTCACCCCTCTGTTTTCTCTGTCCTAAGAGGGGAAAAAGGAAAAAACCATATAGAGTTAAAAATAAATTCACTCCCTTGTCTTTCCACGTCCCCTTCCTGAGCCTCTGAGACACTATGATGCTGACTTGATCAATCATCCCACATTCACCCTGACAGTTTCTTAACACAAACTTTCTTCTTCCCTCTTTTTTATCAGCCGTAGTCTGCTTTCAGTCTGGCGATTAATTGTTCTCCTCCTCCTGTCCTCAGAACTGCATTTGTGCCAGAAGGCTCAACTTGAAGGTCATTGCCTGTTAGCTGATTGCTTTGTTTTGCATCCTTTTACTTAAGAAGGTGAAGGGAGCAAAATATTCTGTGGCTGGATATTCTCTTTCATAATGGGGCTCATCTCATGGCCCATTGGTGATACATCCACAAGGAGTTCTAATCCTAAAAAAAAAAGGGGCTTGTGTAATCTTTTGCCAGAGACTAGTCAGGAAAACCATCCAGTTATTCTAGACTTAATTTCCTGTTTTCATTTTTGCATTGCAACTGTTCTTTCGAACAAAGCTCCAAGAGCAAGGGTTTCGTAAGAAATTGTCTTCTCTTTATAGTTTTCTATTGTTGGTGTCACTATCAACTGAAATAATAGAGCCTTTTGGAAGATCTGTTTCTTTGATTTGTTTCTACATGTGGGGTTATTGTTACACGCTGGACATGGAATTTAGTATTCAGTTCCTTACGCTGTGTTGCATTTTAACAGCTAATAGGGTAAAATGGGGCCCTCTCTTTTCTGCTGCACACATGAATATGGAAGCTGGCAGACAAGTTTACCTGTCCCAGTGACATGATTTTTGAAACACTGGTGACTGATAGTTTGGCTGCAGGTTTTCATACATGGCTTTTTTAAACTGATATATAAGGCCATGTTACGTTTGCTTCACCTGAAAA
Source organism: Nestor notabilis (assembly GCF_000696875.1). NCBI lineage: Eukaryota > Metazoa > Chordata > Aves > Psittaciformes > Psittacidae > Nestor > Nestor notabilis. The sequence continues at coordinate 239,650 of NW_009932240.1, read as the reverse complement.
CCCATGTAATGTGGCATACAAAAGTTGTTACCTAGTTGGTGTCAACAGGATGACATCCTATGAGAACTATTTTGTCATTTCTAAGGTTGTGTCTAAAGGTTTTTGCAGCTTATGTCTAATTTTAAAATCACTGCTCTTTCTTGTGATGAAGATCATCAAATGCTGTTGATTTTTAGCTGTTTTTTAGCAAATCCAGGATGATCGATACTGGCCCTGAGTTTTGCCTTCTGTGGCTGCTCACCCCTCTGGTTATATGCTACTCTCATTCTCTCTGCAATGCACACTGCTTTTAGAGATCCAGTCTATATTATGACCCAATAAAAACTTTTATTTGCAGAACTAAGATGGCAACAAACTGTGGTAAAAGGTGGGAAGAATTTGCTGGAGGATAAGAAAAATGATAAACCAGCTTTCTCATTTTACCTGATTTATCACTGTACCCTGAGCCACAATACTCATGCATGTCAGCAGGTGCTGCTCAGCTTTCTTCTTTTCTTTGCAGCTCCCTGTCAAAAAGAGGCTCATCAGGCAGCATCCATAAGTTTGTTGGTACACTATAAAGCCATTGCCTTTTGCTGTTTTCTGACAATCAAAGTTGAGTGAGTGGTTAATAAAACTAAACTAGTATTTTTCAGTCGAAGTGTTGACAGCCATTTTGCAAATGCCACCTTAGCTCTGACATCTTGGGAAACATCTTAATAATTAACATTACAGTGGAGATTTTAACTGTCTGGCACTTCTCACCATCACCAAAACAACACATAAACTCAGTAGATGTAGCAGCCGTACCTCAGGTGGGTTGGACATCAGGCACTGAAGAGCAGCTGTCATGTTTGATATGGTGCCATCAGATGGAAGAAATCCTAACTGAATCTTAAACAGGATGCATCTATTAAGTTTTCATTGCATATATTTGGCTTAAACAGCTACAACACCAATTTGATTGTCTTCTGTTGGCATTAAAAAATTAACCCAGTAATGAGAAAATGAAATAAACATAACATGTCTGTGCTGTAATAGTGATTAAATGGTATACTGTCAGTCAGGCTGGGAGAATAATTTGACTCTAAAAAGCTGAGAGACAATTTCTTGTTACTCTCAGTTCTGCACTACCTGTTTTGTCACTTAGTCTGATACCAGAGTAATTAATTCCAACGAGCTATCTTTGAAAAACAAATAGCACTGACTTCCTGCTGAAAACTATAGATAGTGCTGGGAGAATAAAAAATTAACAATAGTTTATATTTATCACAGAAATTGGCACCATTCTGTTTAATTGAGAAGTACCTAAATTCTTCAAGTACTCTCCCATTAGCGAGTTCATATGTGTACTTAATGGGTAAAAACTGGTGTGATTTGGTACCATTCATCACTGGTTGTACCAGTCTTTTGGCCAACAAACCAAAAATGTCAGAGGGCTCTCTGCAATGTACCTTATTACTAAACTATTAATAGTAATAATAATAAACCCCAACCAACCAAAACAAAACACAAACCTAATCTCTACATTTTACACCTTAATGTGTTTCCACAGACCAAAGTGAAATGCTTACTAGTATGTCGTGGACCACCAGAGAAAGCTGGGACAGTAGGTGGGATCCTCGCTGGGTCCATGGAATGCCCTTGCTGAGTGCACAATTTCCATGGGCAATGCATTTCAGCCAGGATCGGTTTCCCCACATAGCAATGAGAAAAACCTTTCTGCTGCAGCAATAAAATGAGTGATGTTGCTGGGTTTTATTACAGCTAGGTCTTAAAACATCCATTTATCCCCTTCATCCATCCCATGCAGATTTTAGACAGAGTGACATCTTCTCCATGAGTCTCCTGAGCTTGCTTCTCTCCCTGAGGCCGAGCTCCTTTAGTGCTTGTATTTTCCTCAGGACACCCATCTCTTTGCTTGTGTAAGCAGGATAGTGAATGAAGGGTTCTTTGGTGGGGAATTCAGCAAGTTTATTGTTTCATTTATTGCTGGATTTGGATTTTGAGCAGAGAGTGAAGCAGAGGGACTGCATATTGAATGCTGAAGGGAAGAATAAACGCTGCACAGTCTTGCATCTCTGGCTGAACTACATACTGATTTGGGCAGGGTCCTGAGGAGCAGGGGACATTGTGTACAACTTGTGCACAGGATTAATTTTAGAGGATTAGACCTGACAGCAGATTGGATCCTGCTTTCTACAGACTTCGCTTTGTAAGTTTAGCATTCTTCTCAGTCATTTTGTGTCATTATTGCTTATGAAACAATATCTTCAGAGACTTTCTGGCAACTTTCCTGACATAAATCATTCTAGTCAAAACCTTTTCCACCCAAACTAGATCTTGTGTGTTCTGTATTACAAGAACTACACTTCCTGATCTTGGCTGACACCAGGATGTGGCTATCCAAATGATGGAGGAATTACTGTGTGTCAAATCAAGAGCCAGGGCATGAGGGAGAAGATCAGGGCATAATTTTCATGGTTAGAGGCCAAAGGAGGAAAGGTTGTCATTCCTACCTTGCTCTCGGATAATAACATGTCACCTGCTCTATAGGTTTCTATAGGTTAGTTTTTTCTTTCTTTCCCCTTAAAGCTGTTCATATTTAAAATGTACAGTTACTTGAAAGGTGGTATTATTTTTGGTAATATGGCAAGTGGGTCTCTGTCAGTTTTTCAATTAGCAGGAGAGATCATAAATAAGGAGGCTAAAAGCACTTTTGCCATGTCATCTTGTTGTCACAATTAACATCTAGTGAACCAGGTATTAGGTCTTTCCTCAGGTCAGAGCATCCCAGTTCTTATTACAGGTTAATGACACTAGGGCACCAGATTAGGTGGGAAAAACTAATTTATCAGGAGACCAGCCTACAAGTTTAAGACTTAAAAAAAAGAATAAAGTGAAAGCAGGGCTTTGTATGTGTTAGTACCCTCTAAACTTAAAAATGTCTGTTAAATATGGTAAACCTAACACATGTTCCTGTCAAATTACATTTCTGGCTGTGGAAGGTGTATGAACAGATTACAGCCTCGTTTTTTTCTCAAGGTATGTTTGTTTAATCTCCATCACAATGTAACAGCAAAGTCTGCTCTCTACATATGTTTTGTTATGTTTGTATCCTATGCTCAGATTTAGGTAGCACATAAGTGAAATTGTCATTTATTAAGCAGTTAAAATTAACCTAATTTTCAAGTGTCTATTAGAATGCAAAAGGAGTCAGGACATTTATCTTTCAGACTCATGCTTTTGAGATATAAATATGTATGTAATATCTAGTAAAGAAATTTTGCTTGCTGGGCTGGACTTTTCAGGTCATGCTGAATTTACACTTGTGTAATCTTTTCTGAGGCGTAGAGCCTTTGCTTATATCTTTGAAGGGATGTGAGATAATGGACTTTTACACTGAGACATTTGTATTTCCAGAAAAGCTTTTACTGACCAAAAGCAATGCCCTGGGCACTCCTGTGGCTTGGATAAAATTAATTGGTGAAGAGGCATTCTAGATTTAGTGAAAATGAAAAAACAGTATTTTGATAACTTTAGGGACTTCCTTCCTTCCTAAAAATGACCATTTCACCATGCTGAGGAAGATATACCATTTTGTTGGTGCACTGAAATAAATCTCAGAGAAATATGTTAACAACGTAGTCGTGGATGTGGGCTAAATTATATGGTTGTGATTATAGATATAGAGGAGAAATCCATGAGGTGAATTCTACATGTATCTGTGCATGCCAAGTTAAACCTTTACAAAATACTAGCAGAAGGAATAGTGTGTGCTATGAAGTCAGAGTTGAAAAATTGGTCCTGCAAGCTGCCTCCTTTTTAGTTAATGAAGATAGAGGAATCTTTGTAACATACAGAAATCAGGACTCTGTAATGTGTTGATTATCTTCCCATTAAACATTATCCTGAACATAGAAATAGAATGTAAGCTAGCTTTATAGGGGAAATATTGACTAGACAGCCTGCTAACACAGAGATTGATTTTATTATTTAGGAAGGCAGAATATTAGGACATGAGTGTTTCTTTTTTTAACCAAGATGCTATACTGTCAGTGGTGAAATATTACTGCAGGAGAGTTTTCTTTTTATACACAGTGGTAAGAAGCATGGCTTCCTTTCTCGGCACTTCAGCCACAGATGCTATCAGCTAGACCATCTGTGGTGACAGATTTGTGTTATATCACTTAGAAACTAAGCGAAGCTGGTAAAGCCTCCTACTACAGGATATAAGTAGCTCCTGCTAAGGCTGGGATGTATTGCAATTCTGTCTTTCTCTGAGGGGCAGAGGAGTGGGAGGGTTGGGTGGATAGAGGCTCACAATAGCTTTCAATCATGTCCTCACTAAGTATTGAAATGCTGGTGTAGATATTCTGGGGCAGATCCACACAAAGATCCTTCCTCTGTGTCCTCACATGGGACAGGTCTAGACTCTTCTAGGTCACTCTGGGTCACTAGCAAACTTAACCAATCTGTAGGATCCTCTGTGTCCTCACATGGGACAGGTCTAGAATCTTCTAGGTCACTCTGGGTCACTAGCAAACCTAACCAATCTGTAGGGGTCCAGGGCACATTAAATCTATCCTCAGAGAAAGTCTATGTATGTGGTACTTACCAGGCTCTTGTGTGGCCCATATCTCCTCTAGAGGAATGACACTGCAGAAAGCACAATGGTTCCTCAAGGTTACATTGTCTTGGAGATGGTGATGTTTTGGGTCATGGTGGGCTTCTTCCTACTAGTTGTAATTTTGCCTTATAATCTTCAAAATGTTCTTAATTGGTGTTCTGAGATTTCTCAAGAGGATGACAAGCTTTGACGGACATTGTTGTTAGCAAGTGACCATGCTCACCATGAGCACTGTTTGAGCACTGCTAGGACCACTACACCACACCAGGAAAGCTGGCCACACCAGGGATGCAGTTTTCCAACTATGACTATGCAATAAAGGGATGTTGATGGCGTGAGGTGCCACACTGCTTTTCTATGCAGTGAGATGTGGTACAAATAGGTCTTTCAGCAAAAACATTGTGGGAAGCTTTGCTGAGCCAAGAATGGGGAAACCTTCAGTCTTCACATCTGTGACTGTCAAGTTGAAGGTATTTGGAAATATATTAGACTGGAAAGATATTCTTTTCATGTCTCCATAAGCATAAAAGAAATCTGGGTTTAGACTGAGGAACAATTTTTGCTGCCAAGAACATTGCAATATCCTTGATCCACGTTCAGAAGCAGTGGGCCATACTCGGAAACCAAATGAGCACAACAGGGCTTAACAGTATGAAAACTCTCCATGTATCTTGTGCTGAGAATTACAGGTTCCTCAGCCCACAGTGTTATCCACTCATTCCTCATCTCAAATTCTAACAAGTAACAACAACAGAGCCAAAGGAGTTGAGCATCTTTATGGGAGTTCGCATTTCATGATCTCAAGTTCCCCACCTACAAGGCGAAAGAGATGATCCATTTGGTTCTGTAAGAGAGCTGGCCATGACTTCTTTCAGTAATAGAACCCATAAACCAACCAAAAATAAAACGATGGCATTCTACAAAATCTAAGTGATAACAAACACCTACTTGTCAGTATAAATTTGCAAAACTGTCCTTCCGTTCTTTTAAAATAAAATCCTACAGATAACTTATATTTTAAATCCAGCAAAGAGACTTTCAAACAGATGATGTGAGGAAATTGTTTTTTATCTTTGTCTTTGGAAATTTAGGCTTGCTACATTGCCACATTAATTTTGCAGAGGGGAATCATAGCAGTGGTTTTCTGGGTACTCCGCCTGCACACAGTGCAGCCAGCTAAAATTTTCCAGTTAGTAAGATAAATACTGAAAGAGTCATAAAATGAACAGCCCTTTTTTTGTGAAGTCAGGTATTTCCTGAAGGATAAATCCGTAGTCGGTTAAGTCCCTAGTTCGAAGACATAGCTTACCTGTGGTAGCTTATTGGCATCTTAGGTGTTCCTACCCCTTTACTTAATTTATCCCCTTTTTATTCTTTCATTTATCCTTCCTCTCTTTTTTTTATCCCTCTGAGCATTTGGACCCCAGCTTTACAAAGACTTTGAGTAATGCACCCAGAATAGCTGTATTGATTGCAGTGGTTACTGCATGTATGACATCTGCCTCTGAGCAAAATCTCCAATCAAGTTTTCTTCTTCTTCAGAAAGTCCCAAACCACTGCTGCAGGGTTGAGGGCATAGGAAGATGTTTCTGAGTCTGTCTTTTAGGCTTGGTAACGCAGAGGGCACACAAAGCATGGGTCATGCTCTGATTTCCTCAGCTAGACCCCTGCAGACCCAGGCATGTGTCAGGAGGGTAGGAAGGCAGTGGGCTTGCTACACTACGCCTAAGGGGAAGGATCTCCTGTGTGTGAAGTTATGCAGGCATCACACTGCTCCTCCATGAGGCTTTACCAGCGCACCGGAGTAGGAAATAACCTTGCCCTTGACCCAACACCCTGAAACCCATCTCTGAACAACACTGCAAGAAGACAGCTCTGTAAGCCTCAGACCCTGTCAGCAACCTCTAGTCTATTTTAGGCACCTCCTTCTCACCAAAATCTGATGGGTTTTGATGCTGAAAAGCTTTGTGGAGGATTTGAATAAAACTGCTTAATGTAATATAAAGATGAGATCAACCAGTGTGCCACTGAGAAATAGTTTTATTCCCTTTTTGATTTCCCAAAAATATTCTTTGCTTTTCAGGCTGTGACCTGGCTATCATGCATTTTAAAGCAAACTGAAACCAGCAACAAAGACCACTGCATGCAATGATTTTTTTTACATAGCAAAAGTATTGCCTAGAACAGAAGTGTGTTATTAAGAAAAGAAAAACTGTGATTGGTTTTACTTCAGGATTATTGGTGTCCCTTTAACTGGGCTTTTTGCTTTATTAGGCATTTGTCAGGACAGTTTGTCATATGTATGCACATGGTAGGATTAAGCTAAGCTGAGACACAGCAGATTTCTTCACTTAACAGGTTTTCTTGTTTATAGGACGCGGGTTTTGCAGTCTTCAGTATAATTAACTTGTTGCTCACTAGCTTTCTGCCCTTCTGTCCCCCATGTGAAGTGAGGGAGCTTTGTTGTGT
>NW_009932240.1:220493-232541 GCF_000696875.1 Nestor notabilis | reverse complement strand
GCCTTTTTTGTGTTTTTGCAGTGCCTCGCCATTCTGGAAACACAGCTTTGTGATAAAGTCCAGTCAGATTTCCTGGTCCATCCTTTTGGGGAGTCTTTCTACAAAGACCTTGAGCTCCTGAGCACTTTCTTGACGCCATCATCCAAAATCCTGCCTTAGCAGAGGTTCAGTGGTGTCCGTGTTTGTCTGATCCTCTGGCCAATAGATGGGTGCAGGATAGTGGGTTGCAGGAGGTCTGCCTTAGTTTGTCTGCAAAACTGAACACCATTCCATACTGAACACTCATCTGCCAGCTTGCACACAAAGCTGTTTTCTCCCAGTAACCCTTCATACAGCTAAAGTGATCAATACTGGAATCTAGCTGTCCCTGACCCCTATAATTCAGCATGTTGTTGACTGGACAACATATAGCCTTGGTAATATATTGCTATAGGGGGTGTTAGAAACAGAGAAAGAGAGTTGAACCATGGGCTCTTGTCAATTGGGAGGCATCATCCAGCCTAGATGCCTCTGGGCATCATCTAAGCTGAACTCCTGCTCACAGGAGGGCAGGTAAAGCACACCTCTCAGGAGATTCTCCAGTCAAGGTCTGAATAATGCATGCTGTATGAGGTCCTAACAAGGTCTGTGGGTGAAATTAAAATTAAATGTAGGCAGTAGTTACCGCAATAGAAAAGGCCCTGCCAAAAAAGAGATCATCGCTGTGCTGCGTGTAAGAGGGGAGACAGAAGAAAACAAAGATCTTTGACACAAGTTCTGCTACTATGTCCTTGTCATGTCCTTGAAGCCAGAAAATCCACCTACTGTGTAACTCGGGTCAGAACCCTGTTCTACAGCAGACACGATGATTCTTCTGTAAAGAAGAATACTTTATTAATGGTATGTTTAAGTTATGACAACTATCAGCCATTCATGAACTTTTATTGACAGTTAAATAGAACCTGAATGATTGGGGGTTTTGGCTGTCATTCAGGGGTGCTTTTGCTTTCAGGTCTGTCTCAACCTGAAAGCATGTAATTTGTTTCATTTGTGGTGCTGCATAGGAAATGAACCTAGGTCTCTAGTGCTCAAAGGCAAATGCAGTAATCATCTGCATGACTTGATTCCTTATTCCGGTAATACGAAAATTGTCAATTATGGATGAATTATGGGTGCTACTGATACCTGTAATTTGGTTCTGCAGTTTTGTAAACATATGCAGCTGCATTTAATTGTATTTTACTAGTTATGTAATTCATTAAGGTGCACCTGCAGTCGCCTAAGATACAGATATTAATGAACTGAAAAGCTGTATTTCATTGTCTTTTATTTATATTGACATCTTACAACTGTTTGTTTTTAATCACATATTTGTGTATCTGAGATGCTGATATTGGAAAAATGAAATGATTGTGAAGTAGTCAGTGTAGCGAGGTGCTGTATTTTAACTTCCTGAAAGGACTTGCTAAGTAATTAATTTAAATAATTGCTTTTCCATGCAAAGCCCAAGACTGGAGAAAAGCTGTAGAATTGATTTTTGCAACAGTTATTGTGGCAAAGATGTATCGTTATCTAACTGATTCCAGGGATGTGAGCTGCTGTAGCCCTTACTCTGTATTTCCATGCTTGACTGGTGATGGATGGTGTTCAGCTCTGCCAAAATACAACACCTTTACTTTTCATCTCCCAGTCTAATCTCCTGGAGAAGTTACCTTCAGGTTTGGGAACCCACTTAAACATTATATTTTGCACAAATATGTGTTTAGTATGCACAGCCTTCTCTTCTGCTTCTAGATATTCCTATCATTTAAATTAAATCAGAAAACAAGTAGGTATATTGGCCATGTAGCCAGTATTTGTTTCAGTGCATTTTGCAGGATGTACAGGTCCGTTTTTTCCCCTTCTTTCAGCATGTTTCGTTTTGCATATTATGGGGGGGAAAAATGTTGTTATGGTAGAAGCCTATGGTTTTAGCAGGTCTGGGGTAAACTGGCTCCATGGGGAATTGTCATAACTTTGCTGCACAGCATAAAGATGGAAAAGAAGGCAATACAGAGAGCTTTAGTTACTGTCTGCATTGCTAGGAACGTTGCTCCTTGGCTGCTGGCTGTATGGGAGCGCACGGAGAAGAGTGATGAGCCCATTATCTGCAAGCTGCTTAGGGGAAATTCAAACCTCTCCATCAGCACATGAGACATACTCTGCTAACCTCTCAGTGTTGGTCTTTGCCTGTTCCTGCTTTCTGTATGAGCTATCTCTTGTCTCTGACAAAGTACAAATCAGGTACCTTCTTTCTGTCATTACTTTCTCCTTGAACAGAGTTTCAGTTTTCCTTTTTTCCTCTACCCTACCTCAAAGGATTGTCCCCAGTCCATCACAGCATTACACATATGAAATAAGCCACACCACTGAAGTTAAATAGCATAGTAGCTAAACAGAATATAATTAATAAATCTGAGAAAGATGTAGACTTGGTTACCACAGGTTACAAATGTCGTTGTTCCCATCCCTCAGTCAAATGTATTGTATTTCATTAGAAAAAGCCTCTTTTCCTTGAAGAACACATTGGTGAGTTGAAGATCTTTCCTACAATTAACATCAATTTGTATATTCCATTTTCAGTGAAATATTTTTTGTTAGAAAGGTTTTCCCAGCTCTAGCTATTAGAACACACTTTCTGCTTCACATCAAGTTGGTCATCTGCTCTGTAATGTAGCTCCAGGGACAAAAATAGAGTGAATCCTTTACATACATCTTGACATTTTCAAGGGTGTGTAAAACTTACGTTGCAGGTTGGGGAGAAGGTGTGTTAATTCAGTATTTCGGAAGTTTCTGTGATTGGAGTGAGTATGATGACATTATGTTAAGACATATTTTCTGTCCTCATCATGACATGCTGTGATAGAGGCTTTTGCAGTTGCAATATTTGTCACAAAATGGACTAATCTCATCACTCAAATAGTATACTTTGTGGATTGACAGCATTTACCTTCACAGTGATGGTTATTGTAAGAGCAAGCTAAATACTCTTCAGCCTATCCAGGATATTAAATACTTCCAAATATCCCACCTTCATTTCTGGAGGTGCTTATAGATACAGTTTTCTGCTAGGATAATTTCAAGGAAGAAGATGAACTTGAATCTGAATAACAAGCCTTGCATAAGAAGACAATAGGCTCCTCAGATGGAAGAGGCAGATATCAGGACAGATGCCTTCAATTAGAAGGAATTAAGGATTAATGTTGTAAATAACTTCCAAAAAACACAGGAGTTGCAGGAATGAATAATCTGATTATGTCTGTCCTGACATCTGTGCAAGTGTTGGAGTGTCCAACGGTAGGAACATTTGCACAGCAACAATCAAAGTACTCATAATGTTGTTTTGCTACAGTCTGAAAAGAGATGAAAAAGTTAACTGCGTGTTCCTTCTGTTTCTTTGTTATGCTCATTAAGAACTTTGCAGATGACTGAAGGGGAAAGTAAAGAAAAAGGAGCTGCCATCGTTGGGGAGAGGACTGGGAGATGAGGAAAGGTGGAAAGGTGTTTATTGTGCATTAGATTAGGGGACGATATTATTCACTGGTGGAAATACTGTTCAGAAATCTGAGTTAATATAGCAACTTGGCTATTTTATGATACTGTTCCAGTGACAGTTTTGAAATGAGGTATTTTAAAGTAAAACTGAAATGCAGAAAAATGTTAACAGTAGGCTACATTTTGAAATAACTTTATTCAAGCTATTCTTTCTAAGGAAATATAGAATAGATGAAGCATAATTCCATTAAATTAATGTGTCAGTTGAGTCATTTTGAAGTCCTCTTTCTGCATAATAACAGGATTTGTAAGGATAATGAGGTGCCCAAATTTCACAGGTTGGTTTATCTACTAGGCCTTGCACTTAAGCCAGTTCCAGTTAGGGTCATTTTCTGCCTTAGATTCAGATGAAATCTCCTCTAAAGCTTGGCTTTCACTGGCCTTTGGAGATGTTCTTTGCACTATTGACATCTTATTCACTTCACTGTGTGAAGGAACAAGATTTAGCTCTTATCTCTGCCTATACAGATCATTTAAAGTTTTCTTTAAATGAGATGCTCTTCTAAGTACATAGGTACCTAGATTAGATATAACATATCTCAGTCATTAAATGGTTCTTTGTCTTGATGCAGAGCATGCAAAGTTGGGGAATGGCTCAATTAATACTGAGTTTGCAAACCTATTGATTTTGCTCTCCTTTCCCCTCTGTCAAGCAGTGGACACTAGTTATGACAGCACCTATCTCTCTTAGGAGAAAGTTCTAGGCATAGCAACAAACTTCAGAAATTAATGGCTTTATGACAAACTCACATGCTTGTACGACTGCATGCACTTTGATCACTGATTTGTCTGAAGTGTTAGAAGACAGGTGTATCCAACTTGCAGTTGACCAATAAGTGCCATATCTAATTGATTCTTTTGTGCCACGTGGAAATTGAGTTTTCTTTGCTCTTTCCTATTTCTGGAATTTGCTACCATTTAAAACATTTCTGTTCATGCTCATGATTGCTGTTGCTGCATAGCATTGTCATTTGCTTTTTGCTGTTAATTTCTAAGCGCACTGAACTAATAAGTTAGTTTATAACTTTAATGCTTGTTTGTATAATTGGTTCTTGCTACATTGAACACTTACTCTTATATATCAGGTCATAGAATCATAGAATAGTTAGGGTTGGAAAGGACCTTAAGATCATCTAGTTCCAACTCCCCTGCCATGAGCAGGGACACCACACACTAAACTATGTCACCCAAGGCTCTGTCCAGCCTGGCCTTGAACACCTCCAGGGTTGGAGCATTCACAACTTCCTTGGGCAACCTATTCCAGTGCCTCACCACCCTCACTGTGAAGAACTTCTTCCTTATATCTGACCTAAAGTTCCCCTGTTTAAGTTTAAACCCATTCCCCCTTGTCCTACCACTAGAGTCCCTAATGAAGAGTCCAAAGGTCTTTTATTGCTGAACTCCACTCAAGCACTTCAGTGAGGTAGGCTTATCCAGACCATGGAATTGCTTGGTAAACAACACAGGTATTTCAGTATTTGGTTTCCTACAATACATATTAAGGATAGTTACTCTAAATGCAGTTTGTCTTGAACAAGAACAGAACCATGATTATTTCTGGCATCAACAGAAGGCCAAAGACTACAAATATTTGAATAATTTTCTCCTTTTTAATAGTACTGGCAATTTGAAGGTGTTATAAGATACACATTTTGCTAACTTTTAGCTTCTTGCTATCCACTGGTGATTTCTGAATGGCTTTCGGAGCAGAACCTGCAGTATGAAGCACACAATGGCTGTGTATTAAACACATCAGATAGTTTGTACTTTAGTTGGTTGGTGGCTTCATCTGTCTTGAGACGGTTGGAAAAGGGTATATAAACCATCCTCTGTTCTTCAGCTTGCTTAAACCTTCAATCCCAGAGAGTAGAGGAGGAGATGGTGGGTAGCTCCAAGGGCTTGGTAACACCTTGGCTCAGCTCTCCCACTCACTGGGTCAAAATAGCTGAGCTAGCACCTGTGTGCGGGGAGGCAATAATGTAGTCCTGTTATAGGCCAGTGGTAAATCACTACCCTTTCCCTCCCACAGGGAGTAGGTGATTGTGATTCAGAGATGTGTCTCTGAGTCAGGTGGCCTCCCAGGGCTCATTGTGGGATGTTTGAGCCTGGTTTAGTGTGCAACAATGCAGAAGAGTTGATGCTCACCAAAACATTGCTGGAGGGGGATAATTGCATCCAGTTTGAGAAGGCAGCATAAGGAACTGCTTTGCCTTTTGGCTCCTTCTAACCAGTGTCCCATCAGCCCTGAAGTGATAAGGAAATGTTTAACATCCTGAAGTTAAAATTTTACATCTACTCTTTCCAACTGTTTGCTTTCTGGAGAATCTATTATAATGCATAGGAATGTAATCATAGTAAAGACTGTGCACCTGTGGAGATGTCATCAATGTTTTCTCAATCCTGCATTTAAAAAGCACTACCAAAGATAAAGGAGGAATCTGAAATAGTTGAGGTGGTAGGAATTTTCTGGCAAACGACTTTCCAAAGGAAAATATCTTTCTTCCCAAATGTGAAAACACCCATCATGAAAAATGTCAGCTTAATGCAGATTGATGGTGAAAAGAGAATTGGAAGTTTTCTCTGTTGTATAGCTGAAGGCTCTCCTGAAGGACCGTAATGTTACTGACAATGCCTGTCTGCTGGAGCGAAGTAAAAGGATTCTCTACTTTCTGGTCAGCTAAGCACCCTGGCCAAAACAGAAAAGTCTAGTCAATGACTTTGTTCTGAATGTGTCGTGGGTTATTCTGCTATACTCAGGCTTCCAAATTCTTTTTCCTAGCATAGCAGCAAATGTTCAAGCACAAGCAGAAATGGTTGTAGTACTGCAGTGGGAGCCTGCTGTGAGTGAAGAAGTATTTCCTCTGCACATTGCTCTTTGATGAGGGTTGTTTCTTAACACAATCTATTTCTGATATTCTTAGCAAAGATAATGATATATTCTTTTTTTCTGACCACTTCTGCTCCAAGAATGGCAAACAGGCATGAATAACGTGACACATTTAGAATGCACTCAAATACCTGAGAAATTTCTTCTTTCTCTTTTTCTGGGCCCAGTTATTCTTGAAGTGTTCCTAGACAGCACCTGGCTTGCTTGAAGAGGACAACAGTACTGTTACTTGAATATATTACTAGTGAACCCTTATTTAGCTAAAATGAAAGTGTACTCAAAAAACTTCCTTAGGCAGGAGTGAACACAAATGAAAGGAGAGATTCATGATTTTGATGTCTTAACAGTAAGTGACTCAGACTTGTATAAGGTACCCTCTATTCTGTTCTTTTGTGAGCTTATGTCATGACAGATACTCATGTCTTGTTCTCTTTGTAAAGTGGCTGTGGTACTTGTGAAAAGGCTGTCATCACTGCCAGAGGGAGAGAAATGCTGCATGAAAAGTGGCAGTGAAAGTTTTCCTGCTCCACAAGTGTTGTTGCCATGACTTTCTAGGAGCCATCTAGTCGAATAAAAGTAGTACCTTAGCTGTTACAGCCATTCAAACAAAACTGCCAGCTCCAAGTATAGCATAGTTCTTCACTCCTGACCGTCCATTCCCAAGCATCGTTGAGCAATGTCTCTGCAAGCAAGGGCTTTTCTCCACAGGAACACTTGCACACAAAGCCAGGCAAGTCTCTTCCATCACTTAAATACTCTTGGTGAGAATTGTGGTCACCCCCATCCCAGAAAGAATGGCTTGCACCTCTGGAATGATCTGACCGTTGATGGAGTAACAGTACTGTTGGCTAAAGCTGGTGTCAGTGAGGGGGCCTGGTGATGTTCCCACAGCTATGTTATGTCAGGACTGCTGACTTCCAAAATGATTGTGCAGGGGATCTGTGCAACCCCCTTGCAGATGATTTGACAGATGTTTCCAACTTTTCTTACCCGAAGAAATTATTTGTACCCTCTTCTGTTAGCTGTGAATGAATTCTGTAGTTGTAATCTTAAAATTCATGTTGAACATGAGTCTAAAATTTCAGGGTAATTCAATTGTTTCATATGAGATCATTCTACTTCATCAAGGTCCCTTTTGATGGTCTGGAAATAATGTTATAAACCAGGAAGACTCCAGAAACACTAATGCAACATCATTGCTAGAATTGTGTTATCTAACAAATACTTGAAGTGCCTTTCTGCTGTGCACTGTGTCCAGAATTAAAATGAGGAAAGACAAATTTTTAAGATAAATTGGTTTGTGAAAAATTTATGTGCACTTTACTAGTGCAGGCAGGATGTAATCTGTTTTGTATTGAATCTGCTTGGAAAAAACCCCACAATGATAATGAGATTTTTTAAAGGCACTTTTAAATTCATGCTGGCAAAAGACAAATAGTCATGACTTTTAATTTCTATAAACTTAACAGCTGGGGACAAAATAAAGCGTTATTAACTTAAAGGGTGTAAGGAAGTTGCTTTTGTTTCAAGGACGAAATAAGTTATTCTATTCTCAGTGTTATTCATCTAAACTGTCTGTCTGATCTCTCTGCTGGTACAACCAGGCCAGTGAGTGGTTTTATTTATGCTGCTTTTACTGTTAGTAGTGAGAGAAGAGGGGCTGCAAATATCTTCTGTGATGTTCATGTTTCCCATACTTGGTAATGCCTGTAAAAACATTGGTTATAGAAGAATTATGCTTCAGAACAAGTTTCTTTGCTACTAAATGGGATATTCCTCATATTTAAAACAGAAAATGTATTACAAATTAGTGAGAATCTTCTTAACCTCATTTTATTGTTTGGAAAAATATTATTTGTCTCTTCTATCATGACAGCTATTAATGATAAAGACATATTTGTCCTTGTCAAACTGTTCTTATGCTAATTTGAATTATTGAAATGTAATTTAGTGTTATCAGAACATGAATAACCTTTATTTTTCTTTGTCACTCCATGTCTTACGACTAAGAAGTAATTGGTAATCTTTTGGGGTTTCTTTCTTTTGTTGTTGTTGTTTTGTTTGTTTTAATTTTCATTATAGTGTAATGGTAATTCAAAGTACAATCACATTAACCGCATTTTCTTGGTACTCTTATGTGTCTGCTGTTTCTTTTGCCTCTTGAATTGAATTCCATTTATGTCAGTGATTTTTTTTCACTGTGAATATCTTTGTTTTCCACCTGCAGACTCCTCCTGTGTTTCCCGAGACTTCACTGTTGAAGTTATGAAGTATATTGTGTTAATAGTAAACCACAAGTTCATGTTTACATAGCGAGGGGTTTCCCTTGAGTCCTGAGTCTTTACTAACTGATTTGTCATAGAGGTGAAGGGCGCAACCTCTGTGTTTAGGAAATCAATAGCAGTTGCCATTTCCATTAAGGAGCCTTGGCTGAAGTTGTTCTATCTTGCCTATTGCATTGCTGTCAGTATATGCTTTTGCTTGTTCATGGCCCAAAGCTAAAAATGGGGGTAGACCAAATAATGAAGAGGTTTTTTATCAAATAAGCATAGCCTTTCCATAGTATTGGGAAGGACTGATCTGAAGATGGTTTGAGAACCCAGGGAATACAGGAAAACTAGTGCAAGTAAATGGTATAAAAGGGTATACTTCACATGCTCAGCTAAACCCTAACAGTAGAACAAAGTATAGTTTGACCTAGTATAGAAAAAATGAGCAGAAATGCCAAAATAAAAAAATTAGAGAATCTTCTGCAGGGAAGATTTCTTAATACATTATAGGGTAGCAGGCTCATGCCTCTGTTCAGTAGTTGTTGAGTCTGATAGTATTCCCAAGCATCTTGAAGAATGACCAGTGTTTGAAATAACTACAGGTGGAATAGCAGCAAAGTCACATGCCAGTTTAGGAGCAAATGTATTTCTGTCATTGTTTAACTACCAAATTACGGCTTCTCCCAGGTGCTGACTTGGGCTATAGCCCTTTACTGGTGCCCTTGCTGCTGTCCTTTTTCATTACTTCTGATCATCAAGACATGTTTTGTTGCCGCGTACCTTTAAAGTGCAGGAATACTCAGGAGTGCACCAGCGTGATGATGTCATTACAAAATGAACTTATATCACTGTAAATTCTGGGGAGAAAGTGATCTGAAGCCAACCATAAACACTGCTGAAGTCAGCGTGTGAGATCACACAACATGTTTTTCATTATTTTGGATTGGCACATCCCAGCTGCCATTAACCGTTTCCTCTAGGCAAGAGTGTCATTTAAAAGAAGTTAAACTGCACACAGCAAGGATAAACTCCCCTTTTCCTTCCAGAGTCCTATTCAGAGCTTCTCTGCTTAATACCAGTGTTTGTACCCTCTTCTCTCACTGTAACATCAACTTGATTACACCCTGAAGTCCCCATGGCAGGACTAGAGAGATGGTCGCTCTGTGGAGGCACCATCAGCAGTGCTCCTCAAGACTCTGCTGGAGCACTGAGGCTGTAGGAGCCCAGTCCATGCATAGAATCATAGAATAGTTAGGGTTGGAAAGGACCTTAAGATCATCTAGTTCCAACCCCCCTGCCATGGGCAGGGACACCACACACTAAACCATGTCACTCGAGACTCTGTCCAACCTGGCCAATGCATGCTTGTCTAGAGCATCCAACACCCAGTTAACAACAGGAAAAGACTCATGCCCCATCGTAGTGCTAAATTTGCAGCAACCACAGTGATGTGGAAGTCATCTAGGGGAAAATTTGGTAGACCTGCTTGTGTTTTATCATATTTCTGCCTGCAGGAGAGACACTGTGCTATTGCTAGGTCTTATGCACTCTCCAGTGTATTTCAAATACTCTACAATTAAATACTGACCACCGGCAGAATGATGCCAGTGCTGAATGCTGTACTCATAGATAGGATAAACTTAGAGAAGATACACTTCTATTAAAATTATTAAAGGGGCATCTGATAGCAGTGTTTCAGTTAAGGCTTATTAAACACTCTCCATTTTATCCTCCATTTTCAGGGATTTGTAATTTTGCTATAAAAATTCACTCAGCCTTGAAACTTGGCATCCATGGTTTCATTCCAGAAGGTATTTTTAAAGACACAAGAGCAAAAATATCCCTATTCTGGCAATGGCTTAAATGGATATTAACTTTTAATCCTGCTGCACAGCACATTGGGAAGTTGAAAACAACCCAACCTGCTAAAATTACTGCTTAAAAAAATAAAATAGAAAAAGAGCCTTTGCAGCAATACATATAACTTAGATTATTCACTGTAATCTTGATCTCTTGAATGTGATCTGGTACATTTTGAGGGTTGCTCCCCAGTGCCAGAGAGAGCTGCTGAGTTGAAGATACATCTCCACTGTACTTCTTGTAGGGACTGGAGCCACTTAGAAGGGGCCCATGCCAGTGATAGAAGGCCTTTATCGATAGGGAGATGCCCAAGCACAGGCAGTCCTGAAAGCAGTGTGAACTAACAATTTTAGCAAGTGAGCTTTAACTTTGAGGGGTGGGAAGTCTTCTGTTACATGAGTACTTGGGAGGTTTATAAGGTTGGCAATGGGCACAGTTGCATTGAATTTGAGTGCTCTGGAGAACTACTGGAAACAACTTTCTAATTGTTAAGTCTTGGAATAAATTGCTTAAGGTCATTGTAG
Organism: Nestor notabilis; assembly: GCF_000696875.1. NCBI lineage: Eukaryota > Metazoa > Chordata > Aves > Psittaciformes > Psittacidae > Nestor > Nestor notabilis. The sequence continues at coordinate 221,427 of NW_009932240.1, read as the reverse complement.
GGTCTCCATCAGCAGACATCAAACTGGACAGGCAGGGCTAGGCATGTGTCAGTAACATTTCAGAGACGGTTAATTCTGCCTTAGAGGAGAGGGAGAGATGGACTCTCTCACATACCCTCCAGACCATTTTTCACTCATTTTTCATCATAAAATTTGTTATATATTTGTCATTGGTGCTGCTTATTCCTTTTTCCATTTCACCATTTCAAGGTGAGTACTTTACAGTTGTCTTTAGAGGGTCATTTCTTAATGCAGAACAAAGTTTTTTGTTCTCAGCAGAGGTCTCCATTTTCCTGTCCTTTTTACCTAAAACATCTGAGCCTGGTGTCTTCTTGATTTCATTGGCATTTAAACTGCTTGACATCTTTAGCCCTCAAGGATGCTCTGAGCTGTAAAGACTCCTTGCTGAAACTGCTGTTCTGGAGTTATAGGTGATGTACTATTGGTTGGCTGCTTCATGCACTAAAGAAATCAAGCAGCGTGTAGCTTCTCCCATTAAAAATTAACACTCTGCAGTAGGCAGTAAAGACTTTAAATGTTTTGTTGTTAAGAAACAAATAATGGAAAAACACCACCTTTTTGTTAAAGAATGAAGGTTGCTTCAAGTTAGGCCCTTTCTCTTCTTATGTGGCTCTCACCGCCTTGGCTCTGACAACTGGAGTATGATGTCTGTGAATGTGTGATCGTGCATGTGGGTTGCTCAGATGTTATTTCACCATTCATAATCACACTGCTTTCACCTGAAATAGCCAACGTGTGTATGCAGTATATTAAGAGATGGATAATTGCCTGTGTGATTTGGTAGTACTTTGGGTATTCTTTCATATACTTTGTGTGCATGTAGAGCTTCACATGGCTGCAGATGGCTAACTTGAAAAGAGGCCTGTGGGAAATCTGGCATAAGAGTGCATTTGCTAATGCAAATAACAATAAT
>NW_009932240.1:130272-220462 GCF_000696875.1 Nestor notabilis | reverse complement strand
TGGTAAATGGTGGAATGATCATGAAAATTGAGCACTGATTCCAAAACTTCCCAGACATCCATGAATATCCTAGGTTAAGAAGCTAAGCTCATGGAGAGGGAAACTAGGGCTTTGGTAGTCATTTGGGGTTATGTGAAGATGAATTGTGGGGATGTCAGTGTTCGTGTCTATTTTACCTACTTAGTCTGTAAGAGGTTTGCCTGCTGCACAGGGTTCTGTTGCCCTGTTGTAGCTGTCTCAACTGTTCTTTGCTCTGCAAAACAGTGATGACTTGAAGCCTGAGAAGTGTCCATAGAGTGAGATGCACTGATTGGAGCAGGACTGTGGAAAGCAGGCATGTTTCCTCTGTCTGCCTGAAATGGCATAATGTTTTTGGCAAGGACAGCAGTAAAAGAAATGAGAGGGGGCATTCTGTCTAGCCAACTGTCACTGCTCACGTCTTACCTCCCCTCTGCCTATCTGGTACATCAGCCCTCTTTCAACTGCACCATCTAAATGCTAAATAGCAGGTCTGTTGCATGTCTGTAACTGTGCAGCACTCTTTTGTTATGTTTCATGCCAATATCAAATGAGAAAGAAAAATGGTTACTAAGTAATTGAAGATTTAGGAAAACTGCGAAGCCATGCAAATAAGAGGAAAAAATATAACATTGTAGGAATGAAGCATTTGTCTGGAGAAGCTCTCTGGAGTGATGTAAATGAAGCCTATCTATCAAACAGGGTTTCTTATCTATTAAGCAGAGGGGTCCTTCAGCTCATCTGGGATGTGACAGGGGCTTTACTGGGTATAAAAGCTGGTGTTCACAATCTCTGTCTAATTGAGAGTAATTGTGGTAAGCTAGTGATATAATAAAGAGTAGTTAGAATAAATGCTACTAATGACAATAACAGTGTTAAAATTGATGTGATGATTGTTGGGTATTATTGGGTAATTGATAGCTTTAATTTTAATTTCACAAAAGAAATTACCTATTGTCAACCATTCACTTGCCCAGGACAGTGCAAAGATAGTTAGCTAAGACAGACACCTCTATCCAGGCTCCTCTGGTTGCTTTACCCATGTTGCACTGCCCTCTTTGAAGTGTGTCCATAGCCTCCAATATGCATCCTCTGTGGAAAGAAAAGTGCAATGTCACTTTGAGACAGATCCATGGGGTTTAGACCAACTTTCCATTTCCTCAGTTAATTACCAACATAATCTCCAGATAATCTCTTCTGAAGTCTATGAAGATTGGCTGCCTTTGAATTCAGAGGACACTGGGTCTTTTTGGATCGTAGCCATAGATTAAACTTCTTCAAAGCGGAGGTAGCTGTACTTTTCCTGCTGTTGATTGAAACATGGCGTTGAACACTTCTGAAGTTGGATAACCCCTCCAGAAATGCAAACAATTGCTGGCCTCCCTGTGTCCTCCCAGCTCAGAGGTGCCAAATCCCATTATAACTCATTTCTGTGCAGTCAGTCAATCATAACCTTGTTGTTCGATGTGTAAAAGGATTTTCCAGTTATGCTAGGAATGCTTTATCAATAGGTAATCACACATTATTACAGAGCTATTTCCACCAAAGTTGCAAAATTGTGTCCATAATTGTATTGTTATTGCATAACCCTAAATAGGAGAATTTTCTGTGGTTTTTAAACTCTCTTCATGGTGACTGAGTTCTTGCTTCTCCCATGAAAGGAGAAATCTCCCATCTGCAGGAGACTTACCACCATCTCTGCTATCTCTGCTATCTTCAGGCCCAGGTATTTTGGCTCTGCAGAGAGCATCTGCCTACAAAAATGCTCACCAGGTTTGTCTGATGATATCTCTGTGAGCTTTATGGAGGATCGGAGAAGAAAATTAAACATTCTCCTGTGGTAGGGGGAAGATTTATTTGAATGAACAAATTTACCTTATCCTGAAGGCTTTCCTTCTGTATCACCCATATCACCTCCCCAGTTCTGTGCAGGTAAGCATTACCTAAGGAGCCATTTGCCTACTTCATGTGTATGGCTGAGATTGTGGACTCTAAGGAACCAGCTTGGTTTCTGTGGACCACATAAACATTCAAGCTTGTGCTGGGCTGTCCCTCAGTAGCCTCTAAGACCTGTCCTGACCCTGCTCTTCTTGACTACGCAATTCTGATCTTAATGAGCTCACTAAAAAACTGCTAGGATCTGAAAGCATAAATCCATTTTGTGGCGCTATTGGAGAATAAAACCACTAATGTTTAAAAAAACATTTAGTAATTTATAAGACAGCAAGAAAATCAAATGCTTAATATATGCTTTCCTGTAGGGCATCATTTTAAATTACATCTTGCTTTTGAATGGGCCTTACACTTCCAGACAATTTCACATCAAATAAATGTAGATACCTGCATAAGCATATGTTCATGGGGGTTTTCCTCTGGTTTAAGATCAGGTCTCTAGCAGCAAGTCTGTAATTTAATTTGCTGATGTTTATTTACAAACTAATCCATAGCCATACCCCAATGTAACTCACTAAACGTCTGTGTGGTTTCAACACAAGATGTGACCCATCGTTCAAATATCCATACAGTAATTTCCCATGAGCTCAGCAGAAATCATTCCATCTCCCAATGGACATACAGCACCATTTTCTATTGTACTTGAAATTTCTTGGCTTATGAGTATTGCATTGCTCTCCCTCCCCAGACACACAAAGTCATTGTAGTTTCTGTTTACAAGTTTTTGATCAGGTTTTCTTTGTACTCTCAGCTTTTGAAAGCTCACCATTGGGGTAAATTTCCCTTTCATCTTATTGTAGCTTTCTCCTCCCCTTTTTTCTCTAAAAACATCTGAAATTGGTAAGGAAAAAAGTTGCAGTGCAAACAAAATTTGCTTGTTTAGTTTGACATTGTAAACCCCCTTTTTAAAAATTCTCCCTACAGTGGAGGAAAAAAACTCCCCAAAACCAACAGGTTTTCTAATCTTGTGACATTAAAATCTGGAATTTCTACCTATGAAGAATAAGGTAGCTCTTTCGTTCACCAGCTGTATGTGTTTTATAAATGTCAGGCTTAGTTTTGAATGAATGAATAAATGTGTTGCATGCAAATATAACTGCATACTTAAATATGTGCCATAAAACTATCTGAAAAGACAGAGTAGGGGTTCACGCTCTCCGGGTAAAGGGGATGGTATGAGATTTGCTTCTGCCTGATTTAGGCCTGTTATTTTAAATGTTATCTGCAAAATACAACTGAAGAGTTTACTAATCAGATACTGCTGTCTACCAAAGTACTAAAGTTGTTACTGTGGCTAAAATGTTTATGGCTACGTGAAATGAGGGGAGGGGGTAAGAAATAGCTTTTAGAGACTGGCAGTGATTTTGGTTTAAGACATAGGAAACTCGGACATGGCTTTCTTCTGTGAAATAAGTAGAAAATGGACTTGAATGCAACCTCTGAAGCCATTGACCTAAAAGCCAGAAACACGTGTGTTATGAAGTATTAGAAGTGGTGTCCCTGGGGAAATACCACTTTTAGCCAGCCACCGGTTGGATTTGACTTCATTCACCATCACTCACTGATCATGCCGACACTGGAAATGCTTCCCTCAGTGACAGCATTCCAGTACAAAATGCTTAGAAAACCTATAAACAGGATACCCTTTGTTGCCTCTTCCCTGCCTCTGCAATGGAGCATCAGTTATCTGCAGTTTAGAGAGTCCATGTGAAACACTGTTTCAGTAACTTGCTGCCGGTAGTACCATGTTTGATCTCTTCTCCTGCCATGTTCTTTATTTTCCTAAGGCTATGAACAGCATCCAGAAATCCCGTCAGCTGGGCCTGTTCTGTTAAGGATCATTTTTCTGAGACCAGAATGAATAAAGGTTGTAGCAAGCAAAGGGCTTTCAACTCAGCTCAGGCAGATGAGCTCTACTGGCACTGGTGCAGCCATGTAAAATGCCACCGATAAAACTAATCCACAGTAAGGTGTAAAGCCAGACATTTCAGGCAGGGGTGTCAGCTGCCTTTTTGTTTGCTGAAATAAGGACTGTGAGTAATCTTGAGGTTGCCATCTCATGAGAGTGTCATAAGTGGATTTAGTAAGATTTTGGAAAGTAGTCGGTGTGTATGAAGCTATAAAAATATTCGTTTTTCTCTTGTGTTGAGCATGCTGAATGTTAAACCTTCCTGCTCCTATCTGGTTTGCTACACAAATCACAGTTGAAAATAGAGTATATGTTTTACATCTACATATGTGTGTGTGTGTGTACTCTGAACTCTTTAAAATATATAAATTATCTCCATTTGGTGGTCAGTAAATTCTTAAGGGACTTTGTCCCTTAAGACTTAAGACTCTTCTGAGTTTCCATACTAAGCGTGATCAGTTCCTGTAACATTATAAGGTGAGCCAGATCCCAGCCAATGTAAACTGGTGTAGTATCAATGAAACAAAAAGGGCAGCTAAGATCAGAATCAACAGAGAATTCAGCCTGTTTAATAAGCAAGTTTCAGAAATAAACCGTTTATCTATTTTTACTTTAGAATATTTGTTGTGGCAGGATATTTTCAGGCAGCAAAAATAAGCAGCTCCCAAACTTGCTAAAAATACAGAAAAGACTTGAGTGCTGCTAAAAGGTGTTATTTTTACTGTATGTGGTTTATTACTTGCATAATTGCATAAAATAGAAAGCAGTTCATGTTAATGGTATTGTTCATACTTCTGTAATTAAGATTGTATCAGTATTTCAAGGGCATAATACCCAGTTAGAAAAATGCATGCAATTATGACATTAATTCCTTGGGAAGTAGGTCTTTAGCCAATTTTTGTGGGAAAAACACTGCTTTGGTTGGTTACCAGGTAGAGTTGTCCAAAGAAAATGATTCTGGGCTCCAGTGTGGCATCAGGTGCTTTGCATTCCTCACGTAATTAAATCCTAATGTTGAAGTGATGCCTTAACAGACTTAACTAGCAGAAATGCAAATATTAGACTGACTTAGTATGTTCCACTTTTACAATGTATTAATTGCTGTAAATATGCAAAGGAATGCAATTAAAAGAGCAAATGAGTATTTATAATTAGGATGGAATGGTAGCACATTTCATCAAAGTAGGACACAGTGTGCTACTTAGCTGTGTATACGTTTTTGCCAATTAGTCAACAAGGAATTCTCGTATGAACAATTGAGCCTTGTATAATTGGAAAACAAGCACTGAAGCACCAAAGTCCAAAAACAACATTTATATTACCCTGTAACACAACAGGGTACTTTTGGCCTTCTTTGCATCTGGGGAAAGGAATAATTCATTGGCAAAAACCTGTGCCTGCATGTTGGAATGTGGCTTCCTCCTCACCATCTGCACTAGAGTGTGCCGATGGGGCTGCAAAGACGTGTGGAGAGTCCTACCTACAGTCAGGCAGAGCAATGCACATGGGACAGGGAAACCAGGTCCTTGAGCAGCCCAGAGGCAGAGCTGCTTTCTAACCCATTGCGTTTGTTCATTCGTATGTGTCTCTCAGCACGCTGAGCACTGTGGCAAGTGTCCATGGTACGTTGCAGTCTGACACTGAGGATCGGAGCCTGGCTTTCCTGGCAGTCCCAGCAGTGTGTTACAACTGGCTTATTCTCAGTGGCAGAATACCACACAAACATGTTACCAGCACTTTCCTAGAAAGCACTTAGAAACAGGTCTAAGCTGGAAATGTAATGGAAATAAAACTCTTGGCTAAAACCATCTTGATCTGATCTCTTCTATAAAGCTGCATCTTTGTGGATGCTCATGTGGGAGAGGGGTAATTCCACAGGGCAGCCATGTGTGGGATGTGCCAGGGCTGCACAGCTGCTTGGACCGTGACAAATGACCTGCTGGAGGCTGGGTAGCCTGAGCATCATGCCAGGCATAGAACCCTCAGACATAGATACCAGATTTGTATGCTGAACTTTACACAGTGGGGAAGCAAAACAATCTTCTGTGTAGTCAAGAATATCCCGGTGAATACTCCACATTTTGGACAAGGGGCACTCAGAGCAGGAGGAGTTTCTCTTAGTCGACACTAAGCAGCACAATACACTCCCATGGGAAGATTTGTGTTTGGCTATTGAGCAAATGAAATACTTAGAATTTTCAAGACTAGATCTGTTGTGTTTTTTCAGGGGAGGGGAATAGTATTAGAAGGGGAATGACTTCTGTTCTTGATCTCTGGGGGGAAGGATACTACTGATACAAATTGGAGCAACAAATACATCAGTCAAGATGCCAGTTCAGGCTGATGTGGGTTTGTAGGACGGAGTTTATTCTGCCTATCATAGGGAGCTAAAAATCTGAAACTGCTTTGAAAAGCCCTTGTAGGGGCAACAGAGCATGAGAAGGATGAGGGGAGGAAAGGTGAAGCACGTAGCAAAGACTCCAACCCAAGTGCTCATGGGAGTGAACATGAGAATGTGCCTCTCGTCTTTGTAATGCTTTTCTGGGTTTGGGGCTGCTTTTGCTTTGCTTTTGGATAAAGTTTTCTTGCATTTGTGAGAGTTTGGGATCTGTGTTATGGATTCAGTAAGTTTAGGGGGTTCATTATGGGGAAGGAAAAGGCCTTTCTCCTTTGCATAATAACACAAATGCACTTAGATACAGGCTGTACCTGAAGAACTGACTGACAGCCTCTGTGACAGACAAAATAGAACATTCTGGGGTTGCAGAATGAAATAATGTAATTCATACTGTACCAGGCAGAATCCTGCCCTGAGCCCTGACCCCTCACAGATATTCTTCCCTTAACCTCCTGGAATATTCCCAGAGCCTCTTTCATGGTGAAAGGTAGCTTGCTTAGTTCTTCTCCTATGCTCAGAAGGTGCTGGCCTGTAGCTATAAATAATTACTGACTACTCACACTGCCTGGCACACAAAGTTCGGATCTGAACTTTCATTCAGACACCTCTGTGCCTGTTCATGCTTGCTGTACGTGGTAAAAGTTGTATTTTCTACATCCATCCCATTTGCTCCAAGTTAAAGTGATTCTGTACTCTGGTAGAGATGCTCAGACAGGGAATTAAGATGGGGACTTTGTTGGTCAAGATATCAGACTCAGCCGTGATGCAAGAGGCATTTGTTGCCTTTACTATATATAATAGATCCTTTTCTAAAGGAAACAGAGGTTCAGTACCTTGGGTGTGTGTAAGAGCTTACATGCTACTAATGATTGGTAAGTGCACTCTCAATGGAGGCCTGCCTGGAGGGATCAGCAGGGCGGTTCAGCAGGGAGTATCCTTAATGGCTAGGCCACCGCAGGCTTGACCTCCTGCAAAGACAGCATGAAGGACAATGTCCCACCTTGGGGCAGCTGCCAGGACTCGGAGACTTTCAGGACAGACAGACCTGTAGTTGTTCCCCACCTTCATCTGCTCATCCCCACCTCTGCTTCACCTGGGTGTCAATGGACATCCCTGTTTCCTGAACGAAGGCAGACCTCCTACCCAAAATGCTCTGCATCACTCAAGCTTGCCAGATACTGAGCTTCATATTTTGAGTGAGGGTAACTTTCCTGATGTATTGAAGGTGTTTAGTACTTTCATTTGACCTTAGCTTTAACTTACTCATATTTGTCACTGGAAAGAAAGGTGATTAGGAAGATGTATGGTACTCTATACTGATTTGCAGACAGTGGATCTGCAGCACTGTCAGAGTGGGCTGATAGACCCGTTTCAAGTTTAGTAGAGTTTGGATCTCAGGTTCACATCTCCGTCAGCTCTACTTGAATATTTCCTAGCACAATTTCAATATTTACTTCAGGCAAAATAGACAACATCTGGGATTTATGTGACTGCTCACTGGAGTAAAAAATAAAGAAGTGATTCTGGGGCTTTGCCTACAAAAGCTTCAACTTTCTGAGCAAAGCCAAGTGGGTTTTGGCAGTAAAACATTAGAAGGAAAATGGTAGAAAGGCTCCTGTAAGTACCAAAAGAACTTGTATTTCTGCAGAATTTGGCATAGTAACATCCTGCATTCCCAGAACTCTCCCTATGTATTCAAAAGAATAAAGTGAAAATAAATTGGGTTTGTGGAGTACATTATATGTGCCAGCAAGCTTGTTTGTGTGTGCTGGAGATAAATGTGTGTGTGCTTATGTGTATGTGCGGTAATTGTTATTTGCTAAGTGGTGTGTAATCCCCTCCTTCCACAAATTCACATCACTACTTTTTGCTGAGAACAACAAAGAAATACTGGGTATTTCACCAATTCCACTCTTCTGCTGCTATTCTTTCTTCCATGAATCCTGATTCCTTACCTAGTCAGGAAAAACTTACTAGCATTGGGCTATCCCTGAGCCAACTAATGTGTGTGAGGTAAAGTTGCTCAACACAAGAGTTCTTGCAAGAAGTCGCAGCACCTTACTGCAAACTGAGAGCTGCTGTTGTTATGAATTTCCAAATTCTACTATCTACCTCCATCTCCCATATATATATCAAGTCAAACTTCAGGGTACCACATGCCTGAAGGCTTCTCTGCTGCTTTTCCTTTCCAATCCTGTAAATTTTCCTAAGTAAATTTTGGCTTGTATACTAAATACTTTTATATCTACATAGTAGTTTTTACATCCAGTTAATTCCTGTGTGTCTTACTGGCGTGTGCTGAGGTCAGGGATACTGCAGGTATGCAGTAAGTCAAACTAACCCTTGCAATGTTGCCAATAAGGTGTATGCACTGTGTATTTATCACTCACTTGCTATCATAAAGCAAGCCCTGGGCTTCATCGAATATTTGGATTTACTTTGCATGTCTGGAAAGTCAGTTGTGCATGAAAGTGCTGCTGCATGTACATCTTTGTGCGTACACATTAGTAGTGATGTTTCCTAGGAGCATGTGTATATGCAAGACATACATTGGGTAATGGTCAGTGAGCAGGAGACTTGGTCTTCCAGGAAAGCCTGCTTGGAGCATATGGGTTGTGATTCCATAGTGTGGGGGACTCCCACACTGGCCCCTCTTTCAGAGTGGCCTCTCCTTAAGGAAGACCAGCCACATGTAACAATGGACTGATCACTGGGAGGTCATAAAATGTTCATTGCTGGGAGAAAAAGGAAAAAAGAAGTAACTTATTGAGAAAAAGGTGTATAATCACTAAGGAGAATTACCATAAGGTAATTTTCTACAAATGGAGTTTTCTATAAATGTATCATTATACTTGAGAGTTATCTAACATTTCTGTAATTGCTATGCTACTGTGTCCCATATTGCAGTGGAGTAATTCTGCATGTGTAGGTGCATATGATGGAGAGGGATAGTTTTATTAATGTCAAAGGAAAATCAAAAGTCTAAAGCACTGGCATACATCAGTTCAGTGTTGTCCCTTCCGCGTAGTCCTCTCTCCTGCTTTCCAAATAACCCTTTTGTTTTATTTTGTTTCCAGACACCTTTCTCTGTAAGCACCGTGATAAAATGTACCTCCCAACGTGAATCTTGGTTTGTAAAGACTTTCGTGCTTGGATTTCAACATAAATTTTACTTTAAGACAGTTGCAGGTTGTCACTGTGCCTAGCCTATGTGTAGTATTTCCATACCATTTTTGTGTTGTATTTACTCATACACAAATAAAACACATATCTAGTGCATATTTTATTACTGATGTAACATTTACAGCACTTTGTTGTTAGCATAAAGTAATGGTACACATATCAAAAGCAAATGTTTCAGCATAAATCACTCTAATCGTTCAGCCAGCATGACCGTCTCGTATAATGTTGCCATTTATCAATCAATATGTCAACATGCCTTGATGCACCAGATGTAAATTATCATCTAAGGTGTCTTTAACCCCCCAAAATGTCATCCATTGAACTGAACTCATTCAAGTTCACCTTTTAACTTTTTCCCCTGAGATGCTCACTGTCCATCAAATATGTGAAAGAGGTCAGAGGTTAATGAATCCTAATTGTTCTTCATTATGTGGTAATATAGCACCTCGAGTGCCTAATTATGCCCTGGTACTGCAGAGCAATGGCATAATGTGTAAGGATGTAATGAACTAGAAGCCATGCATTATCATGCACTGTAACACTTCATGACTTGTTATGGTTCTCTGCATTGTCTCGGGTGAGGTTTGAAGCTTGGTGCTTACCAATGCTGTCAAATTTCTGCTCTGAGAAGTACTTAAAATGCATTTTAAGTATGAAGACTTCTGATTGATTGAATTATGCTGTAAATCAAGCTCTGTGCTATATAACTTCTATCATTACTGTAATCTGTGGTTCTTCATAGCCTGTGATGCTAGAAGAGAAATTGTATTCCTTCACTGCAGGTAGGGCAAGGCAAGCTGGGAAAAAAATCCTTCACTCCCAAATTTATGGTGTTAATTTGCCATGTATTAATTTTCACGTATCATTTGAGAGCAAACAAAGAATTAAAGTAGTTCATTCAGTAATAAAAGCGTTTTATCCGGAGTTGTAATTAGGCTATATTATTTTCAGTTTTCCTTTGGAGGATTGGAGGCCATGCGCAGAAATGATTGCTCCACTGTTTCATATGTCAGACAGTGCGCTCGTACACAGGCCTTTAACAAAAATGCATGTGAGTTACTACCGACCTTACCAGGGCAGCTCAGGATCAAAATACAGCGAAACAGCAACACTGTTTTGCTACATTGTGCCTACTGGTGTTTATATTTCTGTTTCCTTCCCAAAGTTTAACGTTCTGCATCAGGTGCCTTTTGCCAGTTCTTTAGCAATTGTCATTTAAAGAATCACTTTATCCTCTTAGGAGCCAGATACAGTGTCTGGTTGCTAGAAACCATGCACTAGGAATAAAAATGGTAGTAGAGAGCTTGCAAACAGCTCTTTGTAAAGAGTTGATAGGTCTGTTTGGTGTTTTGTCTGGGTTCTGGCTCTTTTTTTTGGTCTATATTATTTTAGCCATTGTGGAGCAAACTATCTTTTCTTAGTAAAAGCAAATCAAGTGTGAACTTAGGTTATCCGATACATTTTGTTCAAATAAAAATGATGGTTTGAATTTCTGAGGATTTTAAGGATTTAAAGCTTTTTTTTTTTTTTTAAATGTTCTATCATTTTTTAGAATGACTAAACCAGATTTTGATGTGAAACAAAAAATCAAAACATTTCATTTTGAAAATACTAATTGAGTGCTTCAGCATTTAAAAAAATAAACATTTATTTTGCCCCAAAGTCTTTCTGGACCTTGCCCCAGAAAGGCAACTTTCTGCATGTAAAGTATTCACTTTTCAATTATTCGTTTCTTGGATCATTCATTTTCCATAATTTGCTTCTTTTCACCTTCAGAGATTTCTGTTTTTTTGTAGGGAGAAACCCGACCATCCTCACTCCTAACACTACCTGTTACAGCTAAATATTGCTGAACAGTATGTGTTGTCATTTGCAAAACCAAACAAATTCACCCCAAAAGATGACAAATGTAGGGCCACTCTAATCATCACTGCAGAGAGAGATAACCGTAGTTTGGCTTGAGGCTGATTTTTCCTGGTATTGCAAATGGCAGCTAATTTAAAATTGTTTCATAAATAAATGACTTTCAGTTAGCAAAAGAGCATTTTCATTTCTAAGCTGAAACTGGTAATTTTCATGTGAACTTTCAGTTGTTATGAAAGGAAACCTAGTTACGCACTGCTGTCTGTACTGTCAGGTATCCTGCTTTGAATCCAATAACTGAGCTCAACAGCCTCAAAAGGGTATTAAACATCAGTATCCTCTCCTCAGCAAGAACTAATCAGTTCCATCTCTTTAGCTTTTGGGATAAAAGGAGACTGCCTGGTTGTTGCAGGATTTATAATATTTAAAGCTGCATTTTATATTTCCTGTTTTCATCTGCTTTTGTTTCCATCCCTCTTGTTTGCTTTATTTACATGGGACATGTGTCCTCTGAACGTAAGACTACAAATTGGTTCAAGAAACCGACCTGCATCCATCTTTATTCTTTATTTCACATTTATAAGAACAGCCCCTGGGCCTAAATGGCCACTGGGGAGGCTCTTTGGACACAGCAATGACCAAGTAGTCATCACCTCTCTGGAGGGGGCCCATATCTCCTGGTAGCCTGGGCTGCAGCGAGGGCAGACCTCTTTGATATTCACAGTATTTGATATGGTCAGACGCTCAGGGGTGGTGGGCAATGCAGATTTCTGCTATCGCTACATGAAAACCGTGTCTGCTTTTCTTCTTTTGCGGTCTGTTCTGAATTACATCCAGCAATGAGCATTGCTGGGTAGCCAGCCTTCCTTTTGCTATGTTCTTGCAGACCATAACACAGTGGGACCCTGGTCCTGATTAGGCTGTCACAGCATCCATGTAATGACGTGTCTATTTTTCATTGCATCAGCTGATAACTTGATTCAGATAAATGATTACATGAAGAAAACAGAAACAAGCCCCAAAAATCTCCAGGCATATGTGGTAAATGAAAGCAAATCTCAGCCCCTATTAATTTTTAGGCTGTTAAAAACCACTTTCCTAGAGCATAACACGTTACCATTGTCCTCAAAACATGAAATATAATACAAATAACCACGGGCAGCGAGGGATATATTTGCTGTATGTTCAGGTAGGGTTCATCTGGTGGAGTTCTATCACATTCTGATAGATTTATGACAGTTCAATCAGAAGTACAACACTTGTGTGCATATGCTCCACACCCGCAGGGACACTACAGATTTCAGGAAATGCAATGAGCATTCCAGAAACAATCACAATTCAGGCCAACAGTGTCTTCACTCTGGATATCAGTAGCAACATCTGATTACAAAGAAGAAAACGTCAATGCTATCCCTTTATTACTAGTGTTGTGGCTCCATTAAATCTGACTTTATTTGACAGAGACTACTCAAAATTATCTCCTACAGAAACGTGCTATCAGACAGCAAGAGTATATCTTTGTCAAAACAGCACGTAGTAGCTGCTGTTAAGCAATTTTGCAAATATGGTACCTTCAGGCACACATACTGTATTTCATTCTGCATTTACTGATATGACAATTAGCCTTCAGTGTCAAGATAAAATAGATTATGGATGCAAATATGGCTATTTCTTTTCTTTCGGTTGATTGTATCTGATCACAGCCAGATACTACTTCTCAGAGTGATGAGTTTAAATGTATTTTACTCTTTACTTACAGAAAAAAAATGGAAATTGACAGCAGAGTACTTAACTGCTGAGATTCATATGCTCACTTTATGTATATATGAAATGTAATTCAAGTAGCTGCAAACATTGACTAATCCAAGAATTCAAGCTTACTTGAGTTTTCTGTAGAGAAGCTTAGATTAGATCAAGTTGATGAGTTCTTTTGAGCTGCATATTACAATGTCATAAAGAGTAACTGAATTCGTACCAAATGCACACTGGGCTCCTGCATTCAGCACCACCAAAGAATAGAATCAGGATTTGCATCTTCTCTTCACAGACAGCAAACCTCCCTTTCAATTATTGGAGGAGTTTTGGCAGATTGTCTCAGCAGCAGAAAAACATGAGAAAGTCTTATTATGGAGTCAGTCCTTGCATGTGGATTTTATTATTGTAATTTTCTAAATATGGGCTATTCTTCGGTTCCGCAGCCTGCAGGTGGCTTAAAAACTTGCTTGGGAAATTCAGCGAGAAATCTGTTATAACAATATCCTGAAAAACTAGTTGGAATTATAAAACCATAGTTAAAATCAGTCACTTCAGAGTCATCTGTCATAGAGTTCAGCCCTGAGGAGCTCTGCTGGTGTCCTGCTTGGTGTGCGCTCGACCTCTTGCTTCACTTAAACCAAGTGTATCAGGGAAGGGCAGAGCCCCAGCTTTCTGCCCTCCTGCTTGTGATAATGGAGATAGTAAACGTTGTGGAAAACGGGCAGTCATGGGCACAGTCTTTGTAATGAGAGCCCTTTGCCTTTGTATCTACACCAAAAACATAGCTGCATTATTTTTTGTAGCTTGTTACGTGAAAAACAGGCATAACAATTGAAGGAGTGCATGTGGCAGAGTCAGGACTTAAATAAAGAGAACAATAAATATTCCTGAGATTATGTTGTTGGCAAAAGAGCTGGGTGCAGTTAAAAATCCAGCAGATCAGTTCAGTAAGGTGAAATTCATTGAAGGAAAAATGCGTTCCAACCACAAAAAAAGCTGAAAAGAAGACACCAAGTCGGCCACAGCGCGTGTACCTTATACTGCTGGCACTTGTGAGTCCTGCCAGAGAACATTATAGACGTGTGGCAGCAGAGCATTTGAGTATAAAAGGAGCATAAAGTTGCCTTGGCGTTCACATCCAATTTTAAAGAAAAGCACTGCTTGGATATCTAGAAAATATGTATCTTCCAAATACTTCATATGGAGATTGTGGTGCTTATGCTGTTCTAATCAAGAGGACATTCATGGAAGAAACCAGTAAACAGCAGGCTTGAACAAACGCTTTCCCAGCTCCCAAGTAGGAATTATTTTTAATCATAAGACATAAAGCATCCTTTGGAGTAAACCCCTGATCAGTGTCTTGCTGTCATGTGAGTTGTTTCATTGATTTCAGTGGAGCTATTAAAGACAAGCATGTGCTTAAGCGCTTGGCTGGGTGGAACGATAAAGAGGATACGTTATTTTTGCAAGGATACCTGACAAAAACTTCACTCATTTGCAACTTAACCCCCATTTCATAGTCCTGTCACTTAAGTAAACATTAATTCACTGAGAATAAGAATGATGTTATAGACCTAAACTGCACCAAAACAAAGAACGACTCTTTTCCTTGCAGATAGTTCAACAACGTGCAATGACCTCCAAGAACTTTGAAGATGCACACAGAAAAAGCAGTACAAAGACAGAGCTAGGGCTAATAATTTAGTTCAGCATTAAAAGCCAGTAAATCAGTGTGCTTCATGAAAAGCAACTGTCAGTCCTTGGCCAACAACTAAAACGTATGATGTGATGCGCAGAAACATTAGGGAAAAGAAAGAAAGGGAAACTTCCTGACTCCTTAAAAGTGGGCGCACAGTTCACGTTCCTTTTAACTACCTGAGGGAATGCATTAATGAAGAAACAAACCCAACAGCAACAACAAAACCCACCACAAAATCAAAGTCCATTGGGAAGTTAATTGCAGGTACCTGCTTTCCAGAACTCCAGCTGCTTTGGCTGTTTCTATCCAGGACTGCCATCGTTAGCTGCTGCTGACCTCTCCTTGTGATATAGTCCTACAGACTTTCATAAAACTCAAGGTGCTGTAACTCTGTGTGGCACTCCCCTGGGCTGGCTTTCTGGTGATTAATCCAGGGCAGGTGATCATCAGAGAGAAGCCACCTTTCCTTTCTCATTAGCTGCAAACTTACATAATTTCTATCTCCACTAAAAAACATGGAGTTAATGGACTTCTCTGCTGCAGCGTTTCATTGCGTCTCTGCCTCTCCAGCTCTTCCTTTCATTGACTGCACCTCAGTCCACTTTAAAGATTCCTTTGGGGACTTCTTGCTTCTCCCCTAGAGAGGTGGAAAGGCTTAAGTTGAGCAAAGGACACTGTGGGTGTTTAATCTTGACCTTTGCTTATCGGATCTTCTCAGGTGCTAGCTGCTAAGGGCCACAGCAGTACTACATCTTTCTTGAGTTCATCTGCAAATGTTGTCTTCTGCTGTTGAGGTTTTTCACCTCGATCAAACATGTCATTCAAGAAAGTGGTGGGGCATGCAAATTAGATTGCTTTGTAGGTTTTTCTCCAATTTTCAGAAATAATTTGTGGATTTGTAACCCCAAACTCACCTCTGTATTTACGTATTTATTGTTGGAAACTCCTGTGACGTGTAGTGATGGTCAGGACGTAAGACTCTGCCTGGGGTGTCTGTAAGTCACACAAATTCAAAGATGTAAGAAGATAGCAGTTAGCAGCTCGCACACCAGCATCTATCCTGCTTTGGTCCTGGGCGAAGACTCCTGTAGGTGAAGAGATGTTTGTTTGTGTAGAAGGGGATGGCTACTGTCAAATTAGGGAATTAAACTGTAAGTAATCAAGTTGCCCAAATTATCTGTACTTACGGCCTGAGAGTTTCTGTTGAATTCGAGGCATGTTTGGTTGTTGGAAGCTCTCAGTGCAGATACCCTTTCTAGGCATTAATGTAACTGATAGCATCACTTGAGTTGGTGTCAGGTGAAGTGATATTTCTCTTTCCTTCACCTAATAGAGACTGAAAGGGCCCTGAATTAACGGATTTAGTTGTGTGAAAGTATCAGGTATTTAGGAAGGAAACGAAAGATAGATGTAGGAACCAAAACCATTACAAAATCAACACTGTAATTTAAAGATCATGCAGGATTGGAGCTTGCCCGTATCAGACCTGTCTTGTCCAGGCTAAACCAGGACACGAGCCTGAAGAAATAGTATCAAAAAGCATGGGTGAAGCTTGGGCTTTTACCTATGCTATTGCATTGCTTAGCTACAGATGTGCATGACTGAAAATGTTCTCGTATGAACTGGTGTTTTCTACAAGGAAGCCTAAAGTATGTAATTTTGAAAACATAGATGGCTTGATTACAGAAAAGTAGATGGAGAGACCTATTGAGAATTAGAGCAGGTAGCAGCAGTGTCGACACTTGCTGTGCTCTTTGTTTTATTTACAATGCAAGGTAAATTTGTTTCATTTGAAAGTATCCTTCCCATACAAAGTATTACTGCAAATACCATGGCTGAAACTGAATAGCCAATAAAGTCCTTGAAGTATTTATTTGCCCTTTTAATCTATGCATGTAGATTAGAGTTTACAAATTAAAACATTGAAGAAATGTGTTTTATTCAGAAGAAATTTCTGAAATTAAAACACCAAACTGTGTTTTAATGCAACATTTCAGTTTTAGTTCCAAGTAATTTTGTCGAAGCTTTACCAATGTAAGGATTCAAAATTGAGCTCACTGATTGCAGACTCACTCCTCTGGTAGGCACAGTGATCTCAGAGAAAGCCTTCTTACTGTTAGTGTGACATCTGTAGTAGTACAACCACGTTTCTTGTTGAATTGTGTTTCATCTAAACTGTGTCATTTAGCAAGTAAAAAAAGTTCAGTAAGATACAGTAGACAGATGCTGAAATTGGCCTATTAAAGATGCTTTAACAAATGGTATAATGAAATTCTCTGCAGCTGAGACACTAAACTTAATATGACTCAGAATAGATAAAGTAAATAGTGACTAAGAGTAAAAGCACTTTATAGAAGATAATTATCATTTAAGTAAGGTACTTTGCAGATGCGAGGAATTTCTGTGAGGCACTTCTCTTTCTGCCAGCATTAAAGGTAGTTTCCTCCTGGTAGTGACTCAATGTGGAGCAATTTGTTTCTTAACCTGAGAGTTTAAAGGGTAGTTTGGAGCTTTGCTAAAATGTCTCAGACTCTTCGTTTCTGTGATGCTTTGAAATAGGCTGTGTATTTATGAATGGTTTTCCCCTGAGTCTTTATTAACCAGCAACCACAAGTCCCCCACATCTTCCAATACAAACTCCTGTGAACAGTAGATTTTCTTGCTGCCTGCATGATATTTTCATATGCTGCAGGAAGCTATGCCTCATAGACAGGTACGCTAGTAAAATTCTGGCTGACTAATAAGCCATATGATTTAAGGTCAGATTTCAAGTGCAGGTTGGAGCAATCCCTTTTTTTGATTACATATAATAGTTGGATGAGTGTACTTGGTCTGGCGGGGTTATTAATCCGTGTCTGTGTTATAAATATGTATCTGTTCCCACTGTGTTGTATGATCTTACTAGCCTTGTAGCCACGCTTTGTTAGCTCTTTCAGAAACATGGAGAACGTTGTCAATGAATCAGGTTTTGATCTCCAGAATCAAATTGACTCTAATCTTGCCACTTTTTTTCTCTCTGATGTGTGTTCAGATCAATGACTCTGAAGTTATCCTCATGACTCATGACATAAAATTAAGTGACTCCTTAATTTTATCTTCAGATAGTAGTCAAGTACAGGTTCAGAGAAAGGCTGTGTCTGGATTGTACATGGTCCAGATCCAAAGCCTAGTCTAATCCCAAGCCAAATGAGGTAAAATTGATGCCCCATGAGATGTTCTTCACAGTCCTTTGAAGTCATTTCCTCCCGGGCAGAGGGATTACTCTTGGGTAGTGCTTCTGCAGGACAACCTTCCGCAGATGACGTGGAGAAGGTTGATACACATAAATGATTTTACCTGCCTAAGATGTGTTCGAAGATGCTTGAGTCCTGAATCACTTTTTAAGTAGGTGAATAGCTTGATGAATGACTTTTCTGCAATACATGTTATTCATGAGCAGTTAGGAAGCCTTTCCACTTCATCACAAAGCGCTTTTATTTGGGCAGACATTATTTTTGTCTGATATGCAGCCTATTCAGCAGCTGATGGCAATGCCCCATACAAGATTTTTGTAAGTGTTGCTCTGTGTTTTAGTAGTCAGTACGGCTATTGTAAGGCTGAATGTTGGCAGCGCTTCCGAAACAAATGGCTTTTCAAGGTCCATATTATTTTATCATATCAGTAATAAGCTATTACATGAATATGGAATAAGTTTTATGTAACACAGCAGAGAAACAGTATTAATTTCCCATACCATTACATTCTCATCTTGAATTAGCAAAGGTGTGACAGAACCATTTGAAAAAAACCACTGTATTATTATGTCCTGATAAGGAGTTGCTTCAGTTATAAAGAGGATAAATGGATCTTTACTTTTAGATGAGAATCCCTGCTTTACATATCTTTCTCCATCTGTGATGCTGCAGAGGAGAGAGAGACCATGCTGTTTAGATACTGGCCAGGTGGCCCACGGAAGTCCTGCAGTAGTCACTTGTACATTTGATTTAAAATCTCTCAGGCTGAACCCTATCCCATGGTCACTCAGAGGTCTCCTCTTACCCACTGCTTTCCCATCCAACTGGTCTAATTTTGTACCACTGCCTCTAATGTGTCTCAGAATGTTTCAGGTTAAGATTAGATTTAGGGTTAGGCAATTCTTTTTCCGAATTAAGTTATTCACACACAGTGGTTGGAGCTGTCCCAAAACCCCTCACAGAGTGGTTAAAATAAAATCTGCTGAGTAGTGTATTTCAGGCTAAACCCAACTGGGAGCTTGGGCTATCAGCACTCAAGGAAAACTTCTGCATTTAAATTAGAGCAGAAGACAGCATCAGGAGGAGGACAGGGGCTGCCCAGGTGAGCATCCTCAGTCCTTGCTCCATGGAGCAGCCAGTGCCGATCTGCCCATGCTGGTCAGTGATATCTGCGCAGGTCCTGCCCTCATACAGATGCCCACTAAAACTGCCACAACCTTCCTGCATTTTCAGTTTTGCATTTCCTGCATTGCACTGTTCCCTCCAGAGCCAGCTTGTGTTGGCACATCTGATTTGCCTTCCACACCATCGCACTTTGCACTTGCCTTTCATTTTCTTGATTTCAGTCGGTTTCTCCAGTTTATCAAGACTGTTTTTCTAAGCCAGTCCCTGAGAGACTTCACCTCCTCAACCAACCTCTTGTCAAGTGCGTGTTTCAGCAGTGGGCTCTCTTTTCTAATTACTCACCATGTAAAAAGCAGTACCGTCGCCCCTGATAACGACTAGTAATCATTACTCTGCAGCCTGCGGAATTTAACGAGTGTTGCACTCCTGCTCTAGAAAGCTATAAACAGGCTTAAAAATCTCCAGAAGGTGTAATTACTTATTTAAATGTAGCGGGTTTATCGATTCCTGTGGAATCCAGTTTGATTCCATCCCTGTTAAAACCCAGGTGAATAAAGAATGAAGCCTCTTTGATAAATTAATAATTGAAGGTAATGAATCATGGCTCATGTTCTGCCTTTGGTGACACAAGGTGCAAAGACCCCAATTAATTCCCTCCCACGCCCATTTAATTCAATGGGCAGTTTCCACACCAAATAAAGGTCTATTATAAATCTAGAACAGGAACAATATTAGATAAGCTGTTCCATTTAGCTTGTAGAATGAATTATATATTTGCAGCATTTGAGGGTGGGGGTTTCGACATACATATAGTCCAGTTTTCAGCAGAAACTCTTCTATTCCACAAGTGTGAGTTTCATTACATGCAGGCTACCATTGGGTGTGAAGATGTGCATTCATTCACCTCCAAATTACAGATAAAAATCACAGGCATTCTAAAACAATCATTAAAAATATAAATCAGATAGTTATGTAGTAGAAATAGCTGTGTGGGAAAAAACCCCTGAAAATCAGGTTTCAAGACATTGCATGGGGCAGCAATTGGAAGTCATCCATGCTATGAGAAAAATTGGTTTAAGGAAGCATTGCCCATGGTACAGGAGAAATTAGCCAAATGCACTGCACTCTGCTGTTTGCTTCCATTTCAACATTACTCTCCACTCTGAAGACCCTATTTACTGCAGCTGCACACATAGCTTTTTCCCACAGTCTTGTCTTCTTATTGACCTAATGGAGAGAACATAATGTTTTTTCTGGAAGATGGAATTACAGACAACACTGAACAAAGGATCGCTCCTTCCCTTACCCTGGCCTCAGGTACCTGGTGCCTCACTGGCCTGTGACCAGCAAAAGCTGCTGCTCAGTGTCATCTCCTTGCCTTAGGAAGTGGCAGCCCTCCTAAGTGTCCTTGATCTTGCCAAAGGATTTTTAAGCAGAACTACCTCATTCCTAAGATTCTTTTTTCCCCCTGAATTATCTTAAACCAAGATATTCTCTAAAAGGATTTATAACTTACTATTAGAAATCCTCTTCGTTGCTTTTTAGCTCTTTAGGATTCCGTCAGGATTACTGATGGGATTTTCATCACTAGGGAAATATGGCTTCAGACATTATATCTTAAAAAAATAAATCTGAAGCAGAGACTGTCAATGAAGCAGCCAACACATTTATATTCTTCTCCAGAATAGCTTGTCTTGTAAACCAGAGGATCCTTTAGCAAGGGGCTTTAATTTTTTATGTGTCAGAACAAAGCAAATTTCTGGCTGAGGAAATCCATCCATATATATGACAACTTGACCATCGTGGCCTACTGTTTTGTTACCATGTGTCTGCTGTACAGGTTTAAACATGGTTTCACCACGTTTTGCTACAGCTGCATTCTTATTCATTCTGGTCCCAGACTTAAATATATTCTTAAGTCTAGCTCTGCTCAGCGATACACTCGGGATTACAAGCATGTGCCAAAGTAAATCAAAGCCTCTTAAGTGTTTCCCTGCATCAAGGTCTCTTCTTGTGTATAGAGGATGAGTAAAGAAGGAATCAGGGACATGAGTTCCTCCTATGGTTAGACCCAAGAGGCACCGTAGGATAAAAAGCTTTCAAGCTCTACCCTACGTTTAAGTCCAGGCATACAGGTCGTGCAGTACACGGGGTAAAACCTTGGGTGGGCTTGAATACAAAGGGAACTGTATGTTGGACTTTACGTAGTGTTATTTTAATTTCATATCAACTGTAAGTATTTAAATTACTTCTAATCTATTATACCTGAAAAAGTCTATAAATGCAACAGTAGGAATGAAATCCTGTGAGTATGACCTTTCTAGCTTCTTACAGGATTACCCTTAGCAATTCTTCAGTGCTTTCAGAGGTGTGGATGGACAGACCTTTCTGAGATATTTTCCTTTTTGATTTCTAAAAGCTTTCTGGATCCCTAACAATGAGTTTAGATTAATTAACAAGTGCACAATACAGAGGTTCCTGGGAATGATAGAAAATCCAAGCAATAATAAGTATGATCTATCCAGATCCAAGTACTGAGGGCTTTGTCAAGCTGTGACCATATGATGTCCGTGAGCTGCATGCTCATCTTCTTTTTATAGCAGTGTTTAGGATGCTTTCCAGCTCATCTTCATTTTCCTAAAGACTATGAAGAGGTTTTTGGGGAAAAAAAAAAATGCTCACAATAAAATACTATTAATTTTTAAACTGATGAGTACGATCCTCACAGCTGGTAGCTCTATGCTATTCACAGCACGAGTGATCTGTCTGTTTATATATTTATAACAGGCAAGGCAATGATTAATGTCTGGGGGTCCGGGGGCGCAGCTTGCCTCTGCAGGCACTTCCATCACGGAGTCCCTTGTGCAGAGTCCCTGCTTCCCTTGCCTCACCCAGCCCAGGTCCCCTTTGTCCCTCTGTGAACTACATGTTCTGCTTCTGCTCCACTAAATTAAGTAAGTCAAATATCGTGCAATAGGATTAAATGTTTGTGATCTTTAAAAGAAGTCTATGTCAGGTAACTTTCATTTCTCTTCTTGGCTTTGACCCTTCCAGCTTTAATCATCTTTCATTTTCAAGCTCATCTTTGAACCCACAAAGGCTCTCCCTGCCAAAGGTGAGATATTGTATCTAATCACTTGATTTCAAGAGCTAGGCTTTAAAATTAAAATACGAGATACTCAAGTTCATGATAAGGACAGGAAAAGTCACCCTTAAAACAAAAGTTAGCCGGATTTCTGCCCTCCTCTTCCACATTGTCTGTGAACCCACGGTGCAGCCCTGCAGCCAGAGCCAGCTCTCAGCAGCACACCCATCAGGAGGAGACACAGGGCAGCTCCTTTTCTGAGTCAAATGGCACAAATACCAAACTTGGCAGTTTGCCTTATGCACATGGTTTGTTTTAGCAGGGGAGCAAACAGTGTAATTGCTCAGATTCCAGGCCCTGACCTCAACTAACCTTAGTTAATTAATTAGATATCGGCACAAGTTATCAAGCCTGTAGGTGAGGAGAGGAAAAAGGTTCTATTTTGAGGCCTGCTCTAGGACTTTGTTTGCCTTTGCCAGAGGAGGGGAGTGGGGAATGTGCTTTCTGTTGCTGTTAAAACAAGACCTGGTGTGGCTCAGGTGAGGGCGATGTGAGCAGCAGCGAGGTACAACTTTGGACAGCACCCATGGACAGGAGTCCATGTGGCTCCTGTCACCTTGGGGAGGCTAATTTCCATTCCCAGGCTTATCTGCAGATCAGCTGAATTGATTTTTTAGAAGCTAAACACACATCAAGGCAGAAGAACTGCAGTTGGAATGAGCATCAGATACTATCTTACACAGTGGCTCATGGTAGGCTGTCCAGAGGAGGCTGGGTTCTTACTGAGCAGACTGGGCAGACTGAACCCCAGGTAAGGGATTGTAAATCACTCTAGGCTCTCCAGACTGTGAGGAGAGAAAGGTCCATCCAGAGGGCAACTCAGGAGGGGGCTTAATTGGACTCAGATCCCTTCTCTTGCTTAAAACAAGTCCCTGAGCTGCCCTCCCGGGAGCAGTAGCCTGTGCAAACATTTAGACGGGTGCCAAGAGGGAGGTGGAGCAGTTGCTCTCATACAGCTTGGGGTGGCTGTAACTCAGCAGGACACAAGCTTGTTTGTCTGCAGGCTCGGATTTGGGATATAACAGCTTCCTCTGGGAAGAGAAACACAGCTCTTGTGAATAATTCATGTTTTTTCCTTAATTACTCAGTAATAGGTGCCCATTCTTTGGTATTGAGATCCCAGATAAAATGCCAACAGTATATTATATCTCTAAATCTCATTTTCAGGAGTAGTTTAAGGCCAAATTGTCAAGGTTATGAAAGAATCTTAAGATAGAGATAGCAATTTTCAAGACCAGTAATTAAGCCAGGCATCCAATTCCCTAGGAGCACAACCTCTGTTGGCATTTTGTAAATGTATCTTTTGGCACCTAATGACCTTGGCATCTTTCTCAAGAACAGAAGAATTGAGGGAATTTGGATGGCTTCCTATGGCTTAATTGCAATGGAAGCTTTTGTTAAGTAGGAAATGCAAAAAAAGTCTTTCAGAATGTTTATTTTGTTAGCTACTCTCTTACTGTCTTGGTTCAAGCCCAGCCGGTAAGTTGGAACCACGCAGCCGCTCGCTCACTCCCCCCACTTCTTCCTTCCCCTCCCTCCTGGAGGGATGGGGAGGAGAATCGAAGGAATGTAACTCCCACGAGTTGAGATAACAGCTCTCCAGTAACTAAGGTATAATACAAACCACTACTGCTACCAATAATAATGATAAGAGGAATAACAAGGCAAAAGGACACAACCGCTCACCACCCGCCGACCGATACCCAGCCCGACCCGAGCAGCGATCTGGGCCTTCCGGGTAACTCCCCCCAGTTTCTATACTGGGCATGACGTGCTGTGGTATGGAATACCCCTTTGGCCAGTTTGGGTCAGGTGTCCTGCCTCTGCTTCCTCCTGGCTTCCCCTCCCCCCTGGCCGAGCATGAGACTGAGAAAGTCCTTGGTCAGAGTAAACATTACTGAGCAACAACTAAAAACATCGGTGTTATCAGCGTTGTTCCCAAACGGAAAGTCAAAAACACAGCACTGCCCCAGCTACTAAGAAGGAGAAAAAATGACTGCTGTAGCTGAACCCAGGACGCTTACGATGCAGCAGAAAAGACAGGTCTTGTAAAAAGCTGAAGTGACAACCAATTTTGTTGTGAGGGTGAAAAAACAAGTAATGCCATGTGTTTCTTCTAGTTCATTTAAAATTTTATGTCTGAGACTATGGTACCAACTTTATGTGACATCATTGGAATTACAATAAGTTTACACTATTCATTTCTTAAAAGACTGAAATGCAACTAACAAATGCTAAATCTTTTAAGCATAGTCCTCCCAGTTGTATGCTACTACTACTTGTTTTGGCAGATCCCCAGCATGGCTGGGAGTCCTCTCTCTGCTTTCTGTCCTCAAAATGCTTTCTGGATCAGAGCTTTTGACAAGTAGAGAGTGTGGGAGTGTCATGCTTGATGACTCCAAATCATTAGAAAGATGCTGAAGTGGAGTAAATGAGCATTCCTGCACTGACCATGCTAGCGTTATGTTTGTTTTGGTTAGTTTTGATCCTGATCCATTTAAGAAAAGATTAAATTTAGATGAATGTTTTAAAGTTTTAATTGACGGATTTTTTACATAAATGATCTCTTTTGTAATGAAATATTTCTTTTGATTTATACAAGTCCATCTTTTATAGTCAAATTGATATCCAAAATTATAATAACTTAATAGAGTGATGTAGTAAGTAATAGAAAGTAGTGGAATTTGTGATGCTTTGATTTGCGTTAGAGTGGAGCCTGAGCACCTCAGTGCTATGGTCCAGCCTGCTAGCTGCCTTATGCAGGAGGAAATCCTATCCCCTCTCTGCCTTCTTGGGACAGGCAGGAAGTAGGGTAGCTTTCTGTACTCCCAGGTGCAGCATGGTGAGCTGGCTCAGTCCCAGGAGCAGCACGGCTGTGTCAGCAGATATCGAGAGCTGAGTTAATTCTGATGGTTGGCCGCAGCTTGGAGATCAATGTGTTGGATATTATCTATAATATAGGCTTGCCCTGAGGCTCAAGTCTTTAAATGTATTTAGGAACCTACATATGCAAGTGATTTCCTGATGGGCTTGCCCAGGGTCACAGGTGAGGACTGTGACCAAATGCTGTAACCCTTTCTAGTCCCAGAAAGACAGAGCACAGTTCTGGAAATGGCAAAGTGTGTTGGACTATGCTGGGATTCTGGGAAAAGAAAAATGTTTCATTTGTAAAAGAGAACAAGAAGAATTCACGTAACCCTGGCATGAAGATTATTTAGCCCCTGCTGAGCCATATCCCACTCGAAATTCTCATATTGTAAACTTGTCACTGATCACTTACAAATATGCTAAAGAATACTAATTATTTACAGGAATTATATGGTAAATAACTGTGCACCACAAATATACTTGCTTAAATGGTAATCTGTTTGTGGATAATTCACAAAGAAGAAAAATGTGATCCTTTATGGTAAATTATTCACTACTGTGATGGGATTTGCTAGTGAAATGCTGATTCTTGCCAGATATTTATAAAGCTGTGTCCAAACTTATTAAATACTTCAAGAAAGAGTCATAAGAGCGTTGCATAGCATAGTTAGTGTTTGTGTGTAAAACACTGCTAATGGTTGCTTAGCATGAAGGTTTGGCTCAAGAAAACTAGCCAATATTCTACACTGGTATTAGATTTTCCTAAGATAAATTTCAGATTGGAACAGCACTGCCTTGCTAACTTTAACTTGGACGTGGAAACTAGGGGAAAGCAAGTAGAATGGCAAAAAGAATTGTTTGCTTGGCTCTTGCTTCAGAAGAGCCTTTCACAAACTTCAGCCTTTGCAATAGGTTTTTATGATGCCCAGATAAACAGCAGCAATTCCTGGTAGCTGAATTGCCCTGTGTGTTACTTGACAGCTGTCAATCAATCACTGCTGAAATTTACTACTTTGTTATATATGTTTTATGGAAAAAAAAGAGACCATTCACACAACTTAAGTGAACTGCATTAGCATAATGATAATAATGTAGCACTTCTAGAGAAAAAAACAGCTTAAGGGAAGTTTAACCTGCCTTTCCAGCCCACTTTCTGCATGAAATGGGAGTTTTCTGATCAGTGAATGTAATCTAATTTCTTAAATCTCCAGACTGGTAGTGGAAATAGAACACGGAATAGAGAAGCGATAACTTCATGTGGCTGGTTATCGTCATTTGAATCTGAGCAGGACACTTCAAAGGTGCATGCAAACTGAGGCTGGCTTCTTCGTTTGAGCACTACACCTTCTTATTGTTAGTCTTGATAACATTGGTTGGCTTTTGTCTCAGTTTTACTATATACTCCTGGAGACTTTGCTGAGGAGGCTTACCTTTACTCAGCATTTATAATACACTTGCACTATTCAGTTAATATCAGGATGTTCAGAATTAGTACTCCAGCATTTTTGTTATGTTTCTTTGTCTCTAGGGGTTTTTGTCTCTAGCTAAATCAGCAGCACTGAGGCAGTAATAACAATACTGGTGATATCAAAGCCCTGTTCAGGTCTGTAGCCATGTAGTCTTCAACTGTAGAGACCCCTGGACTTCAGCTTGTGCAAACTGGTGTTTGGCAAAGCTAGATTTTAAAGGCTTTAACTACATCGATCAAACTGTTTGTGACTCTGTGTATTGTAGTGAATACAGAGCTATGTTGATTTTTCCCAGCTAAAGACAGAAAATCTAGTCCCAGTGCTTTGAAACTGCTTTTCTGATTTTTTACAAGACTCCAAGGGAAAAAGCCTATGATGAGAAGCCCAGCTTTGAAGATGTAGCAGATTCTTTTCCTGTGGTAGCTAGGGAACAGGCTTGAAAGTCAGGTTTATCTATATATGTACATATATCTGTGCACATTGGAAATGTGTATATGTGTATTCTGAAGCTTTTGAATATATATTTATATAACTACAAACATATTTTTGCATATAGGTTATACATATATATTAAAAAATCAATTCATGCTAAATCACTTAACAATTCTTAAATGGAGACCCAAAGTTTTTCTTCCTTGCATGAGACATAACCTCTATAATGTGCCAAGCAAAACACCAGCATTTGTCTGCCAAGGTACTGGAGTTTTTGCTGGTTTAAGGAAGTTATAGTTAACTGATTTCATAAGATGTTGTTTAATGAAAATGCTTACTTTTTTTTCACACTGGTAATGTTTATTTTTGTCAAACCCTGGCTGGTTTGTTAAATATCACTAAATGATATTTACAAGTTTGCAGTGCTCCCACGGACCAGGTGCAAGGATTTTTATGTATGTATCTATCTAAATATTACACATATATATATTCTTAATTATACATAATCAAAAGGAGAGATTAATGACAAATCCCCACCTACCCATCATTGGGCACGTCACTGCACAAATGTCATCTTGTTTAATCTCTGTACAATTTAATGCTCAGGGAAATGGATTAAACATTATAGCCTAAAAGACTGAATATCAAGTAGTTGTCAATGAAACTTTCCCACAGATTAAGATTTACACACCTCTGTCATGGGCTTATCCCTTTATTTTACCAGAAACTTCATTTTAATTCCCATACGAACCCACAGCTACTGGTGTTTGAATTTCCTCCTCTTTGCAGTCTCCCGACCATCTGGAAGAACCTGTGTATGTATCTCTAGTGCAATAACTCTCCATCTATTTTCAAATATCAGCCATAAATATCTTCTTCCTCTTGCCCATAACCCTTCATTTCTCACCCCATCTGCAGCCACATTTGAAGTGTTGATTTTGCCATTGGACTAGCTAATTGTGGATTGTACTAAAACAGCATTTTCAGCCAATTCCCTTTTGTTGTCCTGGATTATAGAGAACAAATAATTTTAATATGATTTTCCCCAAATTGCCAAGTAAAACTATTTCTGAATTTTCTCATAAAACTGATGTAAATGTAATTGATTACAGTATGACAACAGTCAAACAGTAATCTTAAAGTATTCACAGATGCCAAAGAGAGTAAACATAACCATTAAGTACCTTAGTCTTTACTTCTTCAAAGAACAACATGGGTGTTACTAACTGGCATGTTAGCCTGGACTGCCCCAGGATCATAATACACACGTTCAACTCCATCAGCATTTATTTCTTAGCAAGGTTACAATACATTATGGGAAGTATATGGTGGTCAGTGCCACCTCAGAATACCTTAAAGCACACCAATGACCAGTCTGTGAGGTCAGAGTAAAAATTTTCTGCTTAATTCTAAGGCATTTTATATGACCCAAAGAACAAGGTATCACATTCACCACATCAGAGAAAAATTCTTAATTCTTGCAGGGAAGTGTAGTTGATATATCAAACACTGATATGAGAGCAATTCTAATTCAAGCCATGTTCTTGAGTTCAGTCCACCTGAGCACAAAGACTATTTGATTGATAGAAAAAATGTGTGATCTGTGTGTCTCTAGGGTGCCATCTTTTCCCATTGTCCCTTTGAGCTTTCAGTTCTGACACAATTGAAAACAAGGGGTCAGGTTATTGCTCAAAACGGAATGATTTTATGCCACTTACTAACGCTATTTCCTTGTAAGCCAGCCAAAAAAGATGGAAAAGTTTGACATGCTTTTATGTCCCTTGAAATGTGGTACTGAAGACCATATTAGCATACACATATTTGCTGTCTCTTTCTTCTAATGTACAGCTGACATGTTCTAAAATTAGTCCAAAGCAGGTTTCTCATAGAGTAGGAATATGCTTATTTAAAAGATTTCCTGCCTTTATTTCTGACATAAAATAACTGAGCTGTATTTTAGATTTAGTTATGAAGAGATACAGCTTATTGATAGGCAAATGATACCCCAGATGCTTTGCCTTGCTATTATTTTGACATTTTGCTTGTAATTGCTGATTTTGAAACTTGAAAATTAGCAAGATGGAATTATCTGATACAAACAGAATACATTGAATTTTGCGATACTGAAGTGGAACAGAAATATATCTACCACCATTTTTCTGTATTTTGTTTTCCATAATCATTTCAGGTGGGTATTTGTGTTTCAGAAAATTCTATTTATTCTGCATAGCTCCTTTTATCTAGAAGAAATGGACTACAAAGTGTTTTATAGACTGTAGTAATTTAACTTACAGTGGTAATATAGGCACAACATGGCAAACAGACCTTCTAACTGGCAGAGCAATTAATTCATGCTGAACATTAAGCACCTCAGTAGTCCCATGGTGAAAACCACTTTGAGACTGCTGACAGGCCATTTTAATGTTAATCACATGCTTACAACCTTTGCTGGATCAAGGACTTTATTTACCAATGCTTGAAAAGTATGCAGCAAAAGAAAGAGAAAATAGGGGAGATGGCAAGAGTTGCTCTTGTGACATTAGTATGTTGAATCCTAATACCCTTGAGCTCATTCAATAGTCACATCCCAACTGTTTCCGTGTAGTTCCACAGGCAAATAAAATAGAAATGCAACCTGCTGTCAACACAGCAGAATGGGTCAGAGTCAGCCTTTGCCTTCATGGGAATGTGTTTGTCACCAATCAAGGGGAATGGAGGAAATTCCCTAAAATATCTTTGTATTTAACACAGGTACGTGAGAAAATGTGTCCTTCAATAAGCGGTTGCTTATTGTTGGTGTTAAAACTGAAGCATGTTGAGTTTAGTGTTTTGGTGAGCAAATGGAAATATGGTGAATCAGGATCAGATTTCAGGCAATGTGTGAGATTTGTGCACAATCAGTTGCTGCTGAGGGATTTCTGCATCCTTAAGAGATTTCAGTGATAGAAACAGTTTGGGATCTGTTTTACATCCTATTGAATGTCTAATGGGAGTTTGGTAGATTTTTCCTATCTGGGCCTTGGATGACAGATTGTCTTCAGTTTCTGAAAGAGAAATTCAGTCATCTTGGCAGTTTCTTACTTGTTTTCTTTTTAATATAAATATATACATTTCTAAAGATTCATAGATGAATCTGTTGGGGGAAAAAAAAACCCCACAATATTTCTTCTCTTATCATTATGAATACAAGCGCAGTCTAAAAGAAGTATGACACAAAATAAAGGATGGAGAGATGTGTGCTGACTCTGTCCTGACAGCAGTAAAACTTCCGCAGAACACATTGAAACTTCTGTCACGAAAACTATTTTATTGCAGCTGGGAGTAACAAGGACTGTGAGAACTGATCATTAGAGACAATAAAAACAATGCTTTCTTCTCCAGATAGGTGAATCACATTTTGAGAGGTAATTGATAAACTAATGCTACACAGCCAGCTGTAAATAAAGCATCCATCCCAAGGATGAAATATATATTTTCTTCAGTCACAATCCTAAACCTCCATCAAAGATCTAATTTCCTCCCTTTAGCAGGGGAAAATACAAACCGTTATCAAACAGTAATCCTTTTAACAGAGATGCCAATTAAAGCTACCCTTTTCTTTATACTATATGGGTTTTTACCATCTGTCTTGCAACTCTGTACTGTAAATAAGAAGGAAAATAAAAGGATTCTCTGTTTATTATAGCTTTAACTGTAGGAAACAAATTTCAAGCATTCCCTTGATGTCAACAAATATCTCTCTTGGCAACCAGTGGAAACATGATTGTATACTTGCACTTCTGCTTGAATTAATGAGTTCGAGCTTAGTGCTCAGGGTGCAGAGCTGAGAGCCAGAGCCTTGTAACCTATAATCCAGGGCTGGAGAAACTTCTCTTTGTTGAGGGCAAAGAGGCCTTTGTAACAGCTTTGGCAGACCAGACAGCAACACCTAACTGGAGAGGCAGCAGCTCTGAGAATACACAACAAAAACCGTGGAAATGGGGGCTGCAAATTGTAATGTTGCATGGAAGTGCACCATGGTGTTATTAACAGCACTTTGCACTATTGATTAAAGCTTCCTTGGAATAAATCAGTCATTTCTCAAAAGCTACATAAACACCACTCTTTCTTATTTGGAAATGCAATGTCTTTCCAGGGTATTCAAGGTATCTTTTACACTTTTCTATGGAATTGTATGTCCTGGATCATATTTCAAAGTAGTATCCCCGTCTCTTTTTCCTCTATTATGCCTATTTAGATGCTTATCCCACTGCTCAAAATAAGGAGCTATGACAACCAAGCCCATCCGAACTAATACTAGTTTCAAAATCAAATCAGAGTCCCTGCTTCTCAAAGCTGCAGCCTATTTTCAGAATGGTACCATGAAAATAATGCAATATTTTCTTAACATGCTCAAGGACTTTTTTCTTTAATGTGTAAACCTATTTTAAGTATCCCATGACTCCATTTTCTTTGATTTTTAGCTAGTTGTTCATAAGTTTATTCCCATGTCCTGTGGGACTAATGTTCTCACAAGTTTTGTGTTCTAGCGACAACCTGATCAGTTGGCCAAGAGGAATCTGTGTGCAGAAAAGCTGCAAGCCTCTGAATTTGCATGAACCATAAACTGTGATTAAAGATGACATTAAGTGTTATTGAAACTGGGGTCTGGAGATTTGTTTTTCTTCCTCACTACATTAATTCTGTTTCCCAGAAGTGCCCCTGTTATCTAGCAGTGGCAAAGTGTGGTGGTTTATAGTATAGTGTGGGAGTGAGTGTGGTGGAAAGGACTTAATGGGTGGCCCTTGCTTAGGTTGTGACATTAATATTGTTTTTGATAGATGTATCCTATGGATGCACTGCAGTATGATGAATTCAGCAGCTTATTTTGGCACAGTTCCTATGAAATTATTATAAATTTGCAGACACGGGCAGGGAGGGCAGGTTGCATTTGATTGTGTGATCAGGCGGAAAACTAAACATATAAAATAACTCCTTTCAAGTAAGACAAAATACCTTTTTTTTTTTACCAAAAATGCATATTTTCAACCCTTTTTTATATACAGGAACACAGAAAATGTGTTGCACCAGGCATTAGCCTGAATGTTAAGGAAAAAAATATTTTTTCCTACCTGCATGTAATGAGAGACCCAAATACATTTATTCAGGACTTAATTAATAATTTGCTCATCGGTGTTATAAATCTTAACAAAATTAGCTTTGTTTTGTCCTGATATTTCCTTTTCTTCCAGCTTTGTCTCTGCTGGTTTTATAGATTATTAATTCTGCTTCAGATATACGTTATGTAGACCTAACCATCTGTTTCTACAAATTCTTTGTAAGTCAGCACCTTCTCCTCTGGGACTGGAGTGGCAATGCTTTAATTCCCCTTTGCATTCAGGAAGTACACGGAAAAAGGCTTGCTGCCAAACTACTTCTATCCTTTTAATAACTCCTTTAACTCTCCCATCTCCAGCTTGATGGCTTGTCTTTTATTGCAAAGTGAGCTTTCCTCTTAAAGATAATGATCCCCTTTGGTTTCCAAGTACCTAGTAAATTGGTCTCAAGGTGTTTTATGACTTTGACTTGTTGAAACACCCACCCTATTCCTTGTACAGCTTCTCTCTCATAAAAGTAACCTTAGCAAGTTTGTGACAGTGATGGAGTTTCCGTGTTACACTTGTGATCATGTCATTATTGATTAATAATCTGCACATCTGCAACACTGAGACATGTTTCTTGCCATGTATACACACACAACTCCAATCAACATGTGTATCTAACACCGGAAAAAGTATTATTAGTGGAAAAGACATTATTTGCAGCATAGAAATTACTGCTTGAACTATGCTAGATGTTCTTCAGTATAAAGTTCTAAGAAATGGGAGAAAAATCAGATAAACTATTCAATGTAAGAGGCAAGGTATTGAAATAAATGAGTCCTAGCTGTCAGATCATACTTGCTTTTCCACCACAGGAGCCCAAATCTTGAAATAAGCCTGAGGAATATTGTTAGTTTTTTGGACAAAACCAGTCTGAAATATCTGATCCATATTCTGGTATAACTGTGCTGCCTTGGAAGCCTGATGGTGTATAAGGATCAATGTCATGTGATCCTAAGTGACAATAAATGTGAAGATGATACAAACCCAGAATCCATGAATGTGTGTAACTAGAGATAATCAAAACTGTGCTGTATTTGTGTTCAGTTCCTTTTCCACTAATGCACTAATCATTCATGGAAAATGTAAACCAGAGTATCCCCGTGAAAAAAACACTGTAGAATAAAAAGGATGTTTTCCTATGGAAAAATTAAACCAACTCAGAAAATTTCCAAAAGAGCAGATATCTCCTTCTAAATGCTCTAACTTCCATACAGGACACATAGGTTTTAATTCTGCAAGTATTTCACAACAACTGCTACAAGTGTCAGTTCAGATAAATGCAAACAGAATTTGGAAATCCTCTGGCAGAGTACCTGTTCTGGTGAGGGATACTACTGTTTTTTTGGCAAATTTCACTGGATCACTTAGCACTCCTAAGTAGTAATTAATTAGAATAATTTACTGTATAAAAAGGACAGTGGCTTTCTTGTGAATGCTCTTGTAACAAATATGAATAGTACCATACTGAGATTTTTTCCCCTTTTCCTCAGTCCCCCTTCCTGAACACTTTTCTTGGAATGATCTACTTGGCCTGTCATTCATGTGGTTTTTGAAATAAACCAATCTTCCTCATGCTAACCCTCAGTGTAATTTCTAAGGCCACTTCTTAAATAACTCTGCCGGAGTGACTCCATCTGTGAACTGCATGAGCCTGTGTAAAATAATTCACTATGCACGTAAAAAGAAAGGGAGAGACCTACAGGAAAACTGCAGATAACCTCAGGACTGAGCAGAAGGTCTGCTACAATTAAATAAAAGATTTTCTGAAGGTGACCTTGCGGGTGTTCATTTCTTACTCTTGTCAACAGTGGACCATGGTGACAACGCGGGCAGAAGGTAGTAATGAGACAGTTTGATTGATCAGTGAATGTCAAATTAATTCAGCTGGAAGCTTGCCAAAGCAAAACACAAAACTGCATAGTGGAATAAACACAAGAGTGGATTTGATACTTTGGCTAGAACAATGCCCTGAAACCACTGAAAAGATGGCTTGGGGATGGAAAGGTGAAAAAATGTATTCTGTAATGAATTATTTGTCATTCAAAACAAATCTGGTTTTACACCAGGGGATAAAAACTCTGCACAAATCTTAGGAGCTTTGCCAAAAGGAGAAGCAATATATTAGAAAAATGTTAGTGGGATAGATGACAAATATTCATTTATCCTCAGGCAATCTGAAAATTCAGCCTCTTAGATTAAAATCAAAGAAACCAGTCTGGAGAAATCAGTAATTTAAAACATGAAGGAAAAAAGAACTTCTTTTACTTTATTTTATACGTACAAGCACATATCATTTTATAGAGCTTTTTCAGAATCAATCTTGAGAAGATTGGTCTATTAAATATATTTATTTGGATTTGATTGCGATCATTTATGAACTGTTTATGGTCTGCTGTACACACAGAGGGAAACCCTGGCCTATCGAGTGAGTGGCAAAGCATCCTTGACATCACGAAGTGCTGAGTATTACTGCTACATGTATAAGAAAAAATTGTCCCTACTGAAATCTGATTTTTATCTGATAATCAAATATAGCGGCTATTTTGAAACTTACTTAATTCAACCCGTTTCACTCCTATCAGCATGAAAAATAACATTCACCTCCTTAATACTTTTCCATGAGAAAAAGTATCCCCATAACTTATGCCTCCAAAATAGCATGTTGATACTATTGGGCAGCTCTGTTTCCAATGTGGCTGCACATCCAGAGAATCTTCTTGCTCCTGAATGTAGGTTTTTTTATGTAAGGGGGTTGGAAGGGAAGTAGAGGTGTTATGGAGAGATGAGGGCAAGAAGTAGGAAAACATCCAACATAGCCATATGAACTATATCATCCCCTTCTGCTTTTCCCCAGAGCTCTTTTCTGCGAATGTCCATGCTGTTCTCAGGTCTGCCTTCATTTAAAACCATCTTTCTTTAAAACCAAAAAGCTGGCACAGTAATTGTGAAGTCCACACTGCCAGCACATGAGTTACATCAGCTGCTGGGAGCCTGTAAATATAAAGCTACCTGTTGCTAAATGTTCTTCTTCATAAAATAAGTAGTAGTGTCCTATTTACACTGTAAAGGTACTTGTCTCAGCTTTGTGATGTGAACATGTGTCTTAGAGTGGGAATTTGCTGCAGTTTCACAGAGGGTCAGTATTTATGCTGCAATTGCAAGACATACGTTTGCCAGCGTAGAAAGATATCTAACTGGGCTTCATTATTGGCCCTTTGTGCATCTGCTGTTCTGCTGGAGGTAGGAGAATTTTTCTTCTAAGTCTAATGCTGATGTTGAAAACACAGATAGCACTATTATAACTAGGGTTAGTTCAATTGCTTAGTGTCTCTTAGGAATATTCATGCCATCACACGTATAAATTAATTTCCTTTGGCTATTCTGTGTTCCACTTGTGTTAATTTTCTCTGAAAATTTCTACAGTATACTTTTATCAACAGAAATATTCATAGCATGACTGTTTCTAAACCAAGGCATATTTGCAAGGGCTGCTTCTCGTGCTTGCTCATGTACTCATTCTGAAATCATGGAATGCTCTTGCATCGTTTGTAAGAAATCCTTGTTTTAAAAATGCCCACTGAAACCAATAGCAGCTCAGATGAGTAATTTTGCACAAGTATTAACAGGGTTGTAGGGCTGAAGATGTATTTGTTGAACAGCAAGAAAGCCTGATGGTGAGGTTCTTTGTGCAGTCACAACTCCATCGTCTTCAGTGTATATAATATAAATCAGGTTTTGTATCTCAAGGGATAGAAGCAAAGTCCTCGAGGTGAGATGCTCATGCTTGTGCCTGTTTGCACCACAGGAACTGGGCAAACCTGGATGTTTGACACTGCAAAGGCTCAAACACCAAGGGGCTCATTGTGCACAGTGCAGAAGGGTAAGGGGAATATATGCAGTGGTGGGACATGGGCACTGCTCGACAAACCCACTGGTGCCAGCACACTTATTCTATCACAATAGGACTGCTGTGAGCACATCTGGGCCTCATGGCACAGATTGGAAAGTGGATAAGAATAAGACATGGGAATTTTGCCACCAACTTCAGTGGGAAACAGACTGAGCTGTTGTCTTTTAATGCATTCATATGCAGTGATTAATTTTTTAGGGGGCTGGGGACAGCCAGCTGCCACCGAGCTATCTGTTCCTAGGCTCCAACTGTTCGATTACTTCCCAGCTGGAGAAGCCTTTGTCCCCACCTCATCTCCTTGGTCGTTCACATTATCACTTGATAAATATCTCATGACACGATGCTCTGTTTTACCCAGACCTGCACCTCGAGAGACCTCCCTGCAACTTCTGCCATCCCAACCCCAGGAATGTAATGCATCAATAAAAAAAAATAATGACTTGATGTGACATGAAGTGAGACCTGAAATACCCTTGACATGGTGTGTTCAGTACATTGCAAACCTTTACACACTACAGGCTTTAATGGCTTACTACAGTTCTATTGATCAACTTTACTTTTTTCATCTGAGTAGAGATCTGTCATATACAGAGGAGCAATTAGTCAACCTGGTTGACAAGTCTCTTGATATGATCTATATAATTATCTATAATGCCCACTAAGTTCTTAGTTCTTTCTTTTTCTGCAAGTGTAAGTGTATCAGAACACTTGTGTGAGCACTACCTGCCCTTGATGAAAACTCCTGTGTTTTTTTAATAGAGTTCAGCACACCCTGTTAGCACATTACCACAACACCCTTCGGATGAGAAACTTCAGTGCAAGACTTTAGGCACCCAGTTTGAATGCCCTGAGTTAGGAGCCTGAGCCTGATTTCTGATGAGCAGAACCACCTTCAGAAGGTGCCAATTTCTTTCCACCTTATGGGAAGCTCATGAGTCATTTGGGTGCCTGAGCAAAGTGCTTAAACTCTGCATTCTCTACAAAGTGCCACAGTTTTGAAGTGGTCTCTAAAAGTGCACAGCCCATCTTTCCTCTAAGAGCAGACATTTGCATGTCAGTAATCTTACTTCATTTTGGCACAGAAAAGGTTTCTGGTTTTAGTGATGTGGATTCCTTACATGTGCAGGGGAAAGCACAATCCTGCAGTTGCACTTTCAAGGATTTCCACAGAAAAGTAATCCCTCAGAGGTTCTGTTGTTTAATTCTCAAGGCAGGAAACCCACTATTTTTCAAAGCAATCAATCTGTTATTCTGAGTTTGCTCCTCTTGAAGTCTGTCACTGAATTCAATGGGAAGGATCTCAGCCCACCCACTGCCTTGAAATTCCACCTACTTTTTCTTGGGGTTGTGAGAACTAACTTTTTTCCACTGTGATAATGATATTTAACACTCAAATTATTTTTCAGTAATATTCTCTAATATTTATTGTATGTGTTGAAAATTTTTACTTGATTTTCATTTCCAGATAATGGCCACATGTCTATATGTTAACATTTAGATTTTCCAGCTGATGTGCTTTTCTCAGTAATGCAGCACTGGAATTCATAGCCATTGCTCTGGACTTTGAAGAGGTATCATAGGACTGGAATGAACCTAAAAGTTGCTTTAAAAGCCTCTCTCATCTTTAAACAATTCACACAAAAAAACAAGCACAAAGCATTTCATTGATTTAAGATTATTTGGCATGTTTGAATTGCTGTCAAAAAAGCCACATACCTAAACCTTAGTCGCATTTCTGCAAGCCCGTGCTGGTGTTTCTGACATGATTTTTATTTGTGTTAAAGGGAAATGGGTTTGATTTTTCCCAAAAGAAATACCAGGTTTTAATGTGGTGAAAGGACAACCATCTTTTGCTGAGATTTCCATTGCTGTGACTCATTTACTTCTCGTGTTCTTCCAGTGATTAGCCTAGATGAGCTCTCTTTTTGCCACTTGGCATTCCCAGTGTGTCTGATGGGGAATGGGGAATCCTGGTGCTTTCTGTTTGCATCAATTGAAGTGAGAAAGGTCCTGGGTGACTCCTGAACGCACACTTTGGCATCGTATCCCACTGTGCAATCAGCCCCACTCACAGGGCTGGCTGCCTGAGCTCTTCCCTCACCTCCCCACTAATTAAAGAGTCAAGTTAGAGCAGCTGGGTTTGGTAGTGTTGTGCTTACGCCAGAGATATGGCATCTCAGAAGGGTCACCTTTGGGGAGGGGGAATGTTTAAAACCATATGGGAGGAAAATGCTACTTGGGAGATTTTGGATACTTCAAGTTCCTAAATTGGTGCTTGGATATGAGGAGAGATTACTGCAGCGAGGCTTTTCCCTTCTTCCCAAAATCCTTCACTGCAACATTTTGCAGTACAATGCGTTTTTTAAGTGGAGGCAGAGCGAAGGGAGAAAAGCATTAAAGATAAGGATTATATTAAGCAAAGTGGACAACTTTGGAGCCAAGCAGCATGACAAGATTGAGGTAGAAGAGCAGAGACTGATTTTTGATGTTGGATAATTTAACTTAAGACCGTGACTATCACTCACAGTTTTACACATCATAATGAATGCAAGCATGCGGCAAGAACAGTTTGGGAGCATCTGATACATGAAAGCATGAATATGATATTAGGCACTTTTAATTGCTGGATTTTTGGTGTCTCAGACTCTTTAAATAATTTCCATTGTTGTTATTCTTTCTTAAGAAGCTGAAAGGGTGCTCCTTAGCTTTACAGAATGCAGTGGACATGGAAATGTAGAAACCAATTGAATTGTTTCTATACTTTATGCTAATAAATGATTCATTTTGTACGACAGCAGCTTTTGTTATGCATCTTCCTAATTAAGCTGCTTCAAGCACCCTTCTAAGTACAGTGTATGTTGGCCAAGATTCAAGATCTCAGCACAGAGGAGGGGTACCAGGGAGCCAATTATGGGTCTCAAACTCACAAGCCCCATCTGCTCTAGCCTTGATTTCAATTACAGCATCTGAAGGGGCGGCTCCAAGTTGCCCCCAGTTGTTCCGTGGCCTCAGAGACTCCCAGCTATCTGGGAACTGAGGAAATGGAGATTTCTACCCAGTACACACACTGTGAGAGCTGAGTGTTCCCCCAGTTGGGGCCATATTTTGTCCAGATGATGGTCTTTTAGTGGCTGGGATGAGTGGGAAGAAATGTCTCCAGACTTCCATGCTCAGAACAACGTAATTACAGATGGTTTGGAAGTTTAGTCACAGTACTGCAGAAGTTTCCTTAAGATATGGTTCTAAAGGAATTCTTTAATAAAAAGCAGAGAAAAAAAAGGGTGATAGCTTCACTGAATTCTGATGGAGATCTTTGATGTGCTGGTATTCTTGGTAGATTTCTGTCAAAAGCATAAGTTCAGTTGTAACTACTTTTGCCAGAGAAATATTTTAGCCGAAGTGTTGGGAAGACCAAAACCAATCTTGGGACTGGGGGAGGATGAATTTATATTCTAAATAAAATAGAAATTTGCAAATATCATATGAATTAAAAAAATAATCTGCTGTCCTTGCTTAAGGAAAATCAACTAGCTGGTAGGATGCCTTTTTGTAGCTCATTTGCTGATACTTGAGACATTTCAACTCACCTGTGAAGGATTCTTGTGAAAAGAGGGGGAGTACTTGAGCAGCTCTGAAAGCAGTGCTAGTGGTTTGAAACTGTAAAATTGCTAAAAGAAAATCTTCCTGCTGGAAGAGTCAAGGACAAACCCGAAGTTAAAGGGAATTGAGTCAGGGTTGGTTTTTTTGGTAAATTATACTCCCAAGCTACTTAAGAAGAAAGTTTTACAGCTGTAAGGAAAAATAACTGCTTGAGCTTGATAATGACCATGTCTGAGATAGCTGGTGAGTGCTTTTATTGTGAATGTGTTTGTGTTTTTATGCCTTGTGAGGAGATTCAAAACTTTGATCTAGTTTAAGAAAATAAAATCCTAGCAGGAACACTTGTGGAAGGTGCAGGGAGGCCACCTTTGCCAGCGGTGGTGGGTCTGCTGGAGAGCGTCCCTGCACAGTTTTCACAACAAGCAGCTTTGGTAGCAGTGAAACTTCCAAACAAACATCTCTTTCTGATCTCCAGAAGGCTTCTTTTGGATAGGGCTTCCAAGTGTCTCATGATACAATTCCCCAGCAGAAACATCTAGTGTTCTGACAGAGTTTATTCTCTCTAAATACTAACAGATTATCCTTGCCAGGGACACATTACACCTGAGCTTGGAAATAAGGCATCAAAATGTTCTTTTTCTCTCTCTTTTTTTTTTTCCCCCATTCTTCAATGAAGAAAATGAAGGGTATTTACAGTACAATAAATCACTAGTAAAATAAATCACCAGGAGAAGATGCTTGCAGTGCCATAGTGCCCAGTTCTCTACCAGTAACATCCACAGGATGATACCCAGGCCCAAAATACAAATGTCAATGATAAAAACAATGATAAAATACAAATGTCATGATAAAACCAGCTTTTTTTTTCTTTTTTTTTTTTTCCCCTTAAGTTGCAGAATTATTGCTTTGCAAAAGCTGTTAGAAAGCTCCTGTAACTACACTCCCTTTTGGAGAAGGGTGTCATGTCTAAAGATGTTGTCACCTTTAGAACACTGTGAAAGTTGGGCAAGTTATTTTCATAAGGTAGGGCTAGAAGTTATAGCTAGAATCACAATGGAAAAGCTACATTTTCTTTATACGGCCAATGCAGAAATCTCAGTGTCTCTGGGGACATGATAGGAATTATGTGGATGGTGAGATTAGCGTATTACTGAGGCATTTAACAGCAAGAAATGCCACTTTGTTAGCTCTCTAATACATTAATAATACTTAACTGTCCTGAGTTTCATAGCCCCTTTCTTTACAGCTTTGTTGTACCTATGCCACCTTCTCTGCAGTCAGCTTTAGCTGTCTTGAGAGATGGAGAAATAGGAAGGCTTTCTTAGGGCAGTGATTGATTCGGGTGAGATTGGGGCTCCTGCCAGGCTTGTGCCTCAGAAAATGCCACTGAACCACAGCACAGTTTTCTTAACGCAGACTTTCTGGTTCAGGAGAGATGTTGCATTGTGCTGGAAGAACCTGATAGTGGTTCTGGGAGAAAGGGTTAATAAGAGTCGTTTTGGTAGCCAACATAAAATTGAGCTTGTATTGATGGCTTCTTCACTTAGAAAGCACCTTCTTTCTGCAGGGGAAATCACAATAGGTGAAAGTGGAAATAAAGGAGATTTCTTACCCATTCTCCTCTGACTGACCATAGGCATCACTATTTGTGCATTGTGGTCTTTTCTCTCCTTTGCTCCATTAGCTGCTCCCACCAGCTCTGATAGCACTAGATTAACTGCTTCCAGTTCAAGTGTTTCACAGGCTCCGCTTTAAAGTTTCACCTCACATGTGGAGATTTCCATCCCAGATTCCTCTCATTTATTTATTTATGCATAAAAGCTGCTTCTCAGCAAAAGCACAGACCTGGGTAGGAGGCACAGTGGCATGTCTGATGTTTCCTCTACCTGATAGCAGGATTGCTGGAGGGGTCAAGCCATCACAGCAGATGCAACACACTTCACACAGGGCCAGGAGGTACAAGGGAGAGCTCTGCTCAGGCTTGGGTTTATTTGCAGTCTCTGATTTACAGCATTACCATCTGAGCCTCCTGCTGTGTCATGTCTTGCTTTCCTGTCTGCTTGTAACTGAGACCCAATAAGCATCATGTACTCACACAATTTTGGTAATTACCCCAGCTACCTTGGTTCCTACCTCCCAAACCAAGGCTGCCAATCTCCTTCCTATTACTGACCAGCCAGAATTGCCTTGTAAGTCCTTTTCACTGACGTTTACCTTTTCTGCCTGGCCAGTTTGCTAACAATGCTCGCTGCCTTTTCTGGGCCTTGACAGGCTGGAGAAAGGTTTTCATGGCTTGGCTAAGCTCAGAGGCTTAGGGACCCCATCTGCCAGGGATCCCTGAGAGTTGCTATCAGTAGCCTCACCTCTTCTGTTAGATGCTGCTTGTGCATATCCAAAATGGGGAGTTTTATCATTGAAAGAAAATGGGTGAGTGCTGCTTCATCAATACTTAAGCATCCTCTTCCCCTTTTCATCCCTTCTCACAAAACTGCACAAGTAGTGCGCGCCAAGGAAAATAATGAACCTGTATGTGTTTTATTGCTGCTTTCTATCTGTATATACTATGCCACATATACTGAAAGTAATGGGATTTATAACACTATTATGGTTCTTATAGTTGGTCATATCTATGGCTGGTATTTTTTTCCCCTGAGTTCCCCTGTCCTTTGCTGCACTCTGGTTTGATTTTTTTTTAATGTATCAATCTCTAGGAGGCAGTGTTCTGTCACAGTTAGAGTTATATATAGAAGAGCATCATCCACTTGTGGCAGGCAGGCCAAAGCACACCTTATTAGAGTTTAGTATGAGAAAATCCTGGCACGCAGCACCAAAGGTTAGTTACAGATGTAGTTCATGATAGATCTAAAGCTCTCTTATTTTAACACTTGCTCTAAAGTAAAGCTGCTGGACCATGGCTCTGTATTGCAGTACATTAAAATGCAATGATAATTACCCTCATTATGAAAACATCCTCTCATAGCTCTTGCAATACTTGCAATTCAAAAATGTATTAATGGGGAGTACACTGGGGACTCAATCCACAGAATCGGGGAGAGAAATCTAGGAAAGCAAAAGTACATTTATGGACAGGAGAGGTGGTGAAGAGATCTCCCTGGCTGAATCCTACTGCAAACCTCTATCTCTCAGGTAAGGTCTAATTCAGCATGAGGCTTCCTGTAGTCCTCACTGGAAACAGCACTTAGTGAGTCCGTTTGTCTTACGCAGGTCTGGTATAGGACTAACAAATTAAATGGGGGTTGTGTAGGTGTGTGCTTACCCGGTGCTCCCTCACACAGAATTTCTGCTTTTAGGAGTTGTGAGGTGACAAAGTGAAAGGTGTTTTAGCTGGAAACAGAACTCATTAAAAGTTAGGTTTATATCACCCGTCTGTCCATGTACACGGGGGAAAAACAGTTCTTGTGTGTAATATGTAACCCACAGGATTTGGTTTGAAGAGCTGTATTAGCCTGGAGACAAAAGAGAGAAGCCTTAATTAGAGATAAAACAAGCAGGGTTTCAGCCACCCTGAACTTGGTGGGATGCAGAAGAGGCCTTGCAGGAGAAACACTCCTTGATCTACCAAGTTTCTACAATTACTGCTGCCTAGAAAAGTCGCTTTACTGAGTATGAGAAGAAAAATAGGATATCTCTCCCCATCCCAAGCAGTGGTAAGGGTTTCTGCCATGTGCTTCTTAGCAGGGGACAGCAGTTTGATAAGTATCAACATCTGATCCTTTCAATTCAGTGGAAAAGTTTGCTGATGCATGTATCTCTTAGTTTGTTGCTTGTTTGTAGCCTCCAGGAGGCATATGAGCAGAAAACCAGTCAGTTGGGTAATTGTTGTAATTAAAAGAGATGTAAACTTTCAAAGAAGCTGACACTTAGTCATTACACCAAGCTGTCATGCTTGACTGAGCTAACGTTAATTCCGATATCCCATTATATCTGGCTGATATCAGTTTAAAAGATAACTGCTCTGTTTCTTTAGCAGCTCACATCCGCACTCATAAAAGTATTGATTGTAGTGCACGTTTGACAGATGTGAGATGTATTTAAGACAAATTGTACTGTAGAAGTTTTTTTACTTAAACTTCTCAATGCTGCATGGATTCCAGGCATATCCTTCTGGATTTCACTAGTGAAGTCCCATGGAATCTGCCTGAGAGGTGCAAGATTGAGGAAATGCCTTCTTTTGGGCTATATTTTTAGTTTCTTAGGATAGATCGCTTTGATTTGGTACCTAACTACAGATGTGATGGAGAATGGGAGGAAAAGGAGTTTTTTAGGCAACTTGACCATTTTCTTTGAGTCTTTACTGCATGCTGAGTTATAGACCTCAGCCAA
The DNA here is from genome assembly GCF_000696875.1 of Nestor notabilis. Lineage (NCBI taxonomy): Eukaryota > Metazoa > Chordata > Aves > Psittaciformes > Psittacidae > Nestor > Nestor notabilis. The sequence goes on along the minus strand of NW_009932240.1, from coordinate 176,414 downwards.
AGTGAAGTCTAATTGTCTGCAGCAGGCTTTGATGGAAGGGCTGAGCACTGAAGTTTTCTATTCTTTGGGAATTATCTACATATTTAAGAGTAACTTTATCTTGTCTTTCTTGCTGGCATCAAATTGATTTCCCAGTAGTGAATTTTATTTTTAAGAACTTGGTAGGCTTCATTAGAAACTAAAATCCCAGGTGGTGGAAGCTGCTTGGGAACTGTAAGGGAGAAGGGAGAAGTTCTTGCTCCATGAAAGTATCAAGTGGGGTGCTCACAGCAGATTTGCTCTTACAGGTGGCTAGAGGACATGAAGTTTCCTTACTCAACCCTTAAATGATTTTTATTTTCTTTTCCCAAGTATCCCACTCTTTGCTATCTTGTAAGTTAAAATAAGCTTCTCTTAGACAGTACATTCTCCATTTCTTCGTTTCTGCATGCAGTTTTGAATCAGTCCATGTGCCCACACTGAAGCACGAGGAAAAAGCTGGTGACTGTCCAAGGATAAGAAAACATAAGAAAAGACTTTTTTTTTCTTTAAAAAAAAAGTAAAATCCAGCAACTTGAAAACCCCAATAAATCTATTTACTTTTATCTCTATCTTCAAAATCATGTGGTAGCTTATTGCATAGCAGGGAAAAAAAATGGGAGCAGGACCACCAACTTGTTTGAGATGTGTGAAGAGCAGAATGAAGTGGCAAAAGAATTATTCATAGATTTATTTCTCTGTGTTTGGCAAAAAAACCCACCCAAATTGTGACTCCGAAAACTTTCACAGAAACAGAGCATGTTGGCATTATGAAAAAAGAAAGCCAAAGGTCAACTCTATCAAAAGATCAATGTGTGCCTTACAGTATTGCTTGCAACAATTGTTTCTCAGCTAATATGCTCAAGGACAAGATATAGTTTGATTTGGCTCTTCCAGGAGTTATTCCTCATTGCTTTGAAAAGCAGTATTTTAAAACTGGGGTGAGGGAGGGTGGTGTGGGTTTTTATTTATAAAGCTTTGTGAATCACAAAGTCAGTCAGCTGTGAGGATGGAAACTCTCCTGCTTTCTTTAGAATATAAATCTCAAAGCTTCTGGTTTATGCCTAATTGCAAATTGTTTTAATGAGTTTATGAAAATCAGTCAGCCCTCCAAAATATTTCTGCAGTTGTTTTTGTTTGGGTTAGTGCCTTCTCCTGTTTGTTGGTTTCTACACTGTAGTATAGAGGGATTTTGGACTTCTTTATTTTTACCTTTTTTTGTCAACCTTTGTGTTTAATTCATATGCAGATAGACCCTTAACACTGTGTAAATAGATTAGCTAGCAAATCTTATCAAATCCTGGGTAGAAAGATGCTGGAGACAACAATCTAGTAGTTCAGTGTTCCCGTACTGAGGCATTGTGGAGACCAGCAATTTACCTCTTCTCCCCCCTACCCTAAGCTGATTGACACAGAAAATGAAAATGGTAAATAAATGTTCATGCTAGTTTATGTAAAGAGGTGCACAGGCTTTTGGTGTGCATCCCACAGGTTATTTAATAAGATTTGTGCGCAAAGCTCCCACACAGCGCTTACCCCCCGATGGGCAAATATGCATGCTACATGGCTACTTTTAAATGCAGGAGCCTAAAAGCCTAATACCTATTTCTCTATTCAGTCAGCAGTGCCATTATTACTATGGAAGAAAGGGATCTTACATTTTGAAAAGCCACAGTCTTCCTCCCCAGCCCTACCCTGGCAGCAGTAGCTCCAATGGATCATACACAAAGAATTACTGATGGAAAAGTACCTGCTTTAAAACTTCTCAGGAAAGTGCTTACAGAGATGCTTTTGCACAGGGGACCCTACAAAGATTTCTAAAGTAACAGGCAACTGTTGAAGGCCAGAGTTTTGTTTTACTCTTGGTCTGAAGGAGTTTTGGTCAGAAGGCAAAATAAGAGTGTGCTGTGAGTTGACTTCATTCATGAAGCTAAGTATTAAAAGAGTCAGGGTCCCATGTGACGTGTGCTTAGCTCAAAAAGGGAGGAGATCATGTGAATTTAAAGTGTTTTACAGCATAGCCTTGTGGATGAAACTAAACCAGGCACAGGATTTTGAGCATGCCCATAAATTGATGCTGATAGTGGGAGAGTTGTTTTCAGGGGCAGTGGCAAACATTTTTCTCACAGAACAATTTGGGTTGGAAGGGACCTTAAAGCTCATCCAGTTCCTACCCCCTGCCATGGGCAGGGACACCTTCCACTAGAGCAGGTTGCTCCAAGCCCCTGTGTCCAACCTGGCCTTGAACACTGCCAGGGATGGGGCAGCCACAGCTTCTCTGGGCACCCTGTGCCAGCGCCTCACTACACAGTGAAGAGTTTTTTCCCCTATATCTAATCTAAATCTCCCCTCTGTCAGCTTAAAGCACCTTGAGTTCTTCTGCCAGTCTTTTTGCTTGATTTGCTCCCGTAGCTGACAATGTGGCTGTTGTAGCTCAAAGGACGTAATGCAAAATGTATGTCGTAACTGGAATGTCTGAAAGATACATCCAGGGTATGCAGGTGAACATCAGCACAGGGAATCAGAAAGAGTAGGTCCTGTAGAGAAATCCTGTTAACCAGTTAAGATACTGGTAGACTGTTATATCAGGACTGGAGAAGCCAAATTTTCAGAGCTATCATTTATAATGTGAAATGCAGAAATAGCAAGTGGCTTAAAGGAAACAGCAGAAGAAAAATTCTCTTCTCTCTCTTCTCTTTTCTGTCAGTATGTAGCCTGCAGTGGCACAAATCAACATTGATTTTTCTATCTAAACTGAGGTGGATTTCATCTGCCTTTTGCTAAGATATGGAAGTTCCAAAGTGCTCAAGGATGTAAAATAGCGTGGAAAGCGTGTCTGTACATGAAACTGTATTTATTTCACTTAGAAAAACTTTGAGACATGTGCTCTTTTCTGGCAGTGTTGTGTAGCAAGCGAATCCATGGAAGTGAGCTGGTTTCACCTCCAGTCCTGTCTTTGTTAAATTAACACAGACAGTAGTATCCCGAGTCCCTGGAGCTGCGTTTCTGTCCCTCTACCACCAGGCTTTCCCCAGGCATAAGTTCCTAGGACTCTCAAGCCTATGGTGCTTTTGGTTAAAGAAAAAAACAACTTTGCATTGAGCTCAAAGATGGTGAAAGTTACTGGGAGAGAAAAAACTTTCAACTTGTCAAGGGATTTTTTAATAGCCACTTCTCCAAAGGAAGCTTCACCTTGCTGGTTTAAAGGACGTTTGTCCTCCTGATCCTGGTGTTTTTATCATCTAGGGAGAGTAGAAAAACAGATTTTGTATAACTCAGTATAAGCAGATATAAGCAACTGTAAAAAATGCAACCTTAAAGATGTGGGAATCTTTCACTTAGTGTCCTGTGCAATGATACCAGGCTGATAGTTGTAATTGTTTATCACTCTTTAACATGATCGATACGATAGCTAACCACAGTGCTGTCTTTCAATACCATTGATTGTAACAGCTCTGACTGACAATCACTTTGTACATTACCCTGTAGCAATACGTTAACATGACTTCTGAATGGCTGAGGAGATTTAGACTCAAAGGATGCTATTCTTCACTGATTTACAGCCCTTACAATAGTCCTGAGGCTACGTGGAATGTAAATCAATGGAGAAGTTGGCCTAGGTGATGAGCTATTCTATTACAGAGAAATATTTCCATTTTGGTGTATTTACAGCATGCTGCACTGAGCTCCTCTGGTGCTACCTCTAAAGTGAAGTAGGGGTGCAATATTTGGATTGAAAATTGAAAACCACTATTGTTCTTCGAACACATTCACTTACAAAGTCATTACTTGTCTTTTTCATAGTGACTGAATTAGCACAAGTGCACAAACATTAGAAATCTACTCTTGGCAAACTCCATTTCGTCTGGTACTAGTTCACTCGTGTACCTTACTTGTATGCTCTGTGCATTGCACTCTTGCGCTTGGAGGATTATTCACATGGATGAGCTGTGAACCCTCTTGTCCAGACTGCTGTCCTGAGTATAAATAGTAGTAGTTAATTCCCTATCAAGATGAAGCTACTATTATGCTCTCTCTCAAGCCCTGACCATTAATTAACCTGAATGAATTAATGGTTTTGCTTCAGTTGTTTACCAACAACTATTATGTTTCTTCTCAGTCTATGCGTGATGCTTATCTGAATTATTGGCAGGTCTACTGAATAAACTATTAACACTTCAGGTTATTGAAAGAACATCTTGAAGCACTCTAAATAATGTCTGTGGGAGTCAGTCAAGAAAACAATGGACTATCAGAGTTTAGGAAAAAAATGCTCCCCTCTCACCCTATCCAGTACAATTGGTTTCTGTGCCCTGGACAAATCAAAACAATCAGAATAATGTTGTGATGCCATTAGCTGACAAGCTGGTTGTAGAAGAGGTTTGTGCATGCATGACACTGCCAGGGCCTTGGTTCATACAGCCTATGTACCTTTCCCCTTGGAATGATGCTGTTCTTCCCCACGTGCTAATATAGTTTTCAAAAGGTCTGCAGGTTTGTCACTGTGAAATGTTATGTTACATGTCCCCTCCCTTAGTGCTGGGAGATGCAGGTTTTGCACCACATGCAGGTGTCAGAAGCCTTAGTAGAGGGAAAATGGCTTCAATTTTGATGGAGCTGTTGCCACCAGTCTGATGATAGAAAAAGAAATGAAAAGTAGATTTACCTGCACCATGGAGGTTGTTGTAATCGTGATTTCTTTTTACTATGCACCTTTTCAAAGCTGGTCCAAGTCAAAGTTAGAGCCATGGTACTCAGTTGCCCAGAGCATGAAAAAGCAACTGTCCTACATAAAATAAGTTTTGTTTCTTTTTCTTTGCTCTTTGTACCTCCTCAAATCGCTAATCATAGGCACAGAGGCAAAATCTGCTTGTGGCTGCATCTATAGACTCCCACTGACTTGTAGTGAGAGATTATACAGTGGGACCTGAGGCTAGAGGTTCTGCCTTAGCTTTATTCTTCATTCTGCTGAAAAACAAAGCAACGGCTAGTCAGAGCTCAGAATTGGAAATTAAAGACCTCAAATGAATTATTTCTGTGTGCCTACAACTTGAAAACAGGTTGTTTTCCTATTTCTTCGTGTTGGTGTCTCACATGCTGATTGCCTTATTAACAAGCTGACACGATCTCCGCTGCTTCAACAACTGAGCAAATTAGGATAGTGCTACATGTGTGCTACTTGAAGGACATGCTTCAGTTCAGATTTCCTTCAGCATCTTGAATCAGTAAAGGCCTAATGAAACTGCTTTATATTTAGTGCTTGTGATGGTGTTTCTGACCTTTTGCACTTTCTCTCCCTTCCTGGATAAGGCACCTGCATTTTGGGCTGATCTGCCATGCATGTAAATCACTGTAAGTGGTGAAATGACTTTTTCTTGATTTGACAGAGATCACTAAGTATTGTGCTTTCGTTCCCTACGCTGCTGAATATGAGTTGGCTAACTATTCACACTGTGAGAGCTATTGTATCACGCTGTTAAAACCTAAGGAGCTTTTTATTGGACTTTCATGCTAAATAACTTTAAAGGTACCGCCTGCTGGTTTTATATAAATTATAAATGTTTTAAAAATATATCAGAAAAAATACTTTAATGGCACAGTTTTGCACTGTGGAGTCTCACACTACGTAAACTTCCCATTACGGCTATTTATCCCTTCCCCCACCAACGACAGTCTGTTTCACAGGATTCAATTATAGCTGTTTATTCAGCTCTAATAAAAGATTTCTTTAGATATTTGGTCTTGGAGTATTCATTTTTATATTGTAGGTTTGGTAGGAAACACCCACAAATACAATTTTTGCTGCCGTCCCCCAGTATGGTTGTTTGTGAAACTTGGCATAAAGACCATCATAAAATAAAATCACTGCAGTTTCAGACAGGAACATGGAGTTTTCCATGAGTTTGATCTTGCTCAGTTTTACTGGGAGCTCTGAAACTAGTAGTTCTCGTACTGAGAACTACTGTGCGAAACAGCTTCTCCTAAAAGCCATTTCCCTTACAAGTTGCATCACCTTGTACTCACCACAGGCAAAGAGCATGAACCTACATGGTTAGTGTACCTCTGCTAGCCTGGTGTAACCTGTTAAGCTGTAGTAACTTGACTGTAAGTCTAAAATGCAAGTCACTGGTGCTCCTCAGTGATAAAAGAAATGTCCCAGGGTCACAGTGTTTCCTATTTCCCTTTTATGTGGGGGATTTGTTATCCTTCTGCTAAGGGTTGTTTCAGAACTGTCTCTGATAATTCCTAGGGCAAGAGAAGCTGAAAACCTTACTGCTCCAGGCAAAGGAGGTGAGCAAGCCCTTTGCCACATGTGGCTCTGCATACGGATGAGGGCAAACAGCATTGCTTCTCGCCTCACCGCAGGCACGAAGAAGGGTTTTGTATGTAAGTTTCTCTGTTGATCTCTGCTGCCCTGGAGTGAATATTCCTGTTGGCACTTCTGAGGATGGCAGAGAAAACCAGGTTGACAAAATGTTCTTGGTGTGCTTATAGGTGACATGTAACAGTCTGTGCTGTTAAGGGTAGCACAATGGTGGTGCTCCCCTGTGAGAGGGGCTACGTGGGGCTAGTGTTCAGTGTCTCCTCTCCTAAACAGGATTGAAATACTGCCCACAGGGCAAAAGTTACTTGCCTTTTCAACTTAATTATTTCATCTAGGCAATCTTTCTTTTTCTATTTTCCTGCTTTCCTTATTAATGCTGACTTCAGGATAATTCCTTATAAAGAATATAATGTTTTTCATACAAAAGTCTTCTTGTGTGCTGGGGTTGGGTATATTCAACTGCAGTTCATAATGAAGCATCAGCAAGGAAGGAGGATACTTGAATCCACCCTTTCCAATGTGGTCCACAGCCTCCAGGTAGAATTTGGCCAGTGGTGAAGCTGGATCATTTCTATAGTGCTGAATTTGGTGGTGAAGTCAGTGGTGACTGGTGATAAAACTCAAAGGCAGAGAAAGGCGTCCTCCCAGATATTTGTGTATCAATGGCCTAGTTGGTCTTGTCAACTGAACAATAAAGGATATTTGCAAGGCAGCTGGGCATTTGTTTCCAACTAAGGGTTATTCCTAGAATAAGTAGTTATTTTCTGTACCTTTCTGTACTCTTGACCATCAGCTGTGCTTGGGCTTACAATACACTACTGCAGATCAAAGTATTATTTTTGATGACCTTAAAGCTGCTGCCTGGAGTGAGCTAGTATCTGCAAGTGATGCACTGTAACTGTTGACATGGGAAAACTGTTTTGCAATCTAGTACCGCAAAAATTGGTTAACAATTAGTTAAAAAGTAATTGCAGAACTTTCAAATGTAACAGTCCTGGAAATACTATTTTTCTTTGCCTTCCTATTTATTCATCCATTTGTAAATGCCAAAATGTCTTTTATCTGCCCTTTCTCAAGGGCAGTTCCCTGGTGTCATAGTAATTGAAAATTAAGAATTTACAGTATCATAATTAAATTCTACCCTTTGAACTCTTGTAGACTGTAGCTGCATATTAACAACATCCCACTCAGATCATGAGTGGCAAGAAGTATTTTGAACACCAACTGCTGCAAGATAACATAACAAGCTCTGACAGTTCCCTAATTACCAGACTACCCACTAGTTAAAGACTCTTTAATACTGTAGCAATTCTCTTCTTTGCACGTAAGTCAAAAGGTATAACTAATTTGTCCTTTAATTGATAGCTATATTGCTGTTTAAATAAAGGCCACATACTTCCCCAATATGCTTAAGCATTAATTTGTCACCTATGAACTGAACTTGGAAAATAATTGGAATAACTGTTAAAGCTTCTTGCATTGTTTTGGGGTCTTTTTTTATCACTTTCTCCAGGAAACTTGTACCTCCAATTTGATCATTAGTCATGTTATTGATCAGCAAATCATATAAAGCGATCCTAAGCAAAGATGAAAGTCAAATACTTCTGTACATGTAAAAGATTCCCACTATGCCATATCCCACTGCTTATGGCTGAGTTGTGAAATAAATGATTAGGCTTAAAACAGAGGTTGCAAAGCCATGATGTGGGCAGGCATATCACCTGAACAACAGCAGGAGGAACAGAAGCAGAGGTCCTGCCTGCAGTAGAGGACCCCATTTCAAGTCTACAACAAGCAGCTTGCTCCTCACCTCGAGTGGGTGATGGCACTGTTAAGCTCATCTACTCCAAATGCCACTCAAACTGGGCCACTGACCAATACCCATTGCCTTCTCTCTGTTTTTCCCATTGGTGGCTTTAATTCAGGGAAAAAAGAGGTTCTGGTGGCTTGCCAGCATGGAAGGAAGAGTGGGAAGGTGATAGGGAAACTGCTGTAGCTAGCTTTTCAGCACAGGCACAGAAAGTGAGTTCTGGAGGGGTCTGAAGGTGGAGGGGGGTAAAAACAGGATGTCCTGCTTTTAGGAATTTAGTTATTTCCACAACAGATGAGGACGTTTGGAAGACGTGACCATGACTGCTGTGCAGCCTCTCTGAAGGAAGCAGCTTGCAGAGATCAATACATGTGTCTGACTGAAAAGCTGCTGGAGGAATGCACATGTATCCCGGTGCTATTAATGAATATGCTGTGGTTTTCTGAACAGCTTCTGCCTTTGTGTTCTTCATCATTTTGTGATCGTGTCATGATTGAAGTTTTCCTTAAATTGCAGCCAGAGGAATGGGAGACCACTAATGAGGCTGTTTTTTGGGACATTCCTCGTGCTGTGTAAATACCCCTCAGAGAGTGTACTATAGGCAAAGATAGTAAATGCTGGTTTCATTTCTGCTTTTCTCTTTTGTTCGATACCTGGCATGAATTTAATAGAAATGTTGCCTTCAGTGCATATAAATACAATGTGATGTTTTGATGATGATGACTAAGATTATAAGATTATAGTGTAGGTACATTATTTACGTAGCTAAAGATGCAGGCAAGCGCTGCAGAAAGCATCACTGTGTGCCTCACTCCCATCAAGGCTCCAGCAAAAGCAGAGGTTCAAATGAACTCACACGTCCTAGGTGTACCCTAGCTTTGCACTCCATCCTTTTCCTCTGCCTTTCATGATAGAGAAAACAGACTCAATTGTTTATATGGATCTTCTTCTTTCAACAATACTGTATCCTTTGCATGTATTCTTTAAATATATCGCAGCTGAATTCAAACTGCTTGCATTCAGTCAGTGAATGGCACAACAGATCTTACAGTACACAAAGAGATTTGAGTTCTCTGAAGCACAAAAAAGGACTCAAAATATTTTTCAAAAAGATTTTTTTGTCATGCTTCAGTTTCTCAAAATGGCAGGGCAGAATGTTACCAGTCTAGCTAAGAAAAGCCTCCCTGTAATGGAAGAATGTTACCAGAACAAGAAGATGGTCACCTGTGTATAAGTTATACAAAAGAATCATTAGTTAAAACTCTGAATTATTTTGGCAATGATTTTGTCTTCATAAGGAATTTCTGGGTCATGCTTTTAATTCTGGCCAAAGCAGAGACTGAGCTGACTGCAACTTGGGGCTGCAGCAGTGGGGAAAAATGTAATTGGTAAGAGAAGCAACTGATAAGACCAAAGAAAAGAAAAATCATTGTGGCTGTGTGTAACATCTGTCATTAAAATATTTTTAACAAGCTGCATTGCTAGTAAGCAATACCTTTGTATGCTTACTTTTCACTGGAAAGAGAGAGAAATTACAAGCACAATATAACAGCAGAAGAATGGCTGGCAGTCATTGAGACTGTGGTATATATTCACTCATGCCAAACAGCAAAAAGTCCCCCAGATTCATTCATGAGTGAGTCAACAGCTAAAATATAGACCTGACATAGGTGACACTGTGGAAAGCATAAGTGAGTGCTCACTCAAGTAACAGGCTTACATATGCATATTCTGAGATGAATATAATAATAGGAAATATACAAAGAGGAATAAACCCAAAAAGACAAGTGATGCACAAGACATTTGCTCACCACCTGCTGACTGATGCCCAGCCTGTCCCCAAACAGCAATCGGTGGTTCCTGCCAAACTCCCCCCACTTTCTACGCTGAGCATGATGTTCTATGCTATGGGATATCCCTTTGGATAGTTTGTGTCAGGTGTTCTCTGCTCCCTCACAGCTTCTTGTGTACAAGCAGCATGGGACACTGAAAAGTCCTTCGCTTAGGGTAAATACTACTTAGCAACAGCTAAAACATCAGTGTGTTATTCATGTTATTGTCATTCTAAAGCCAAAACACAGCACTGTATCAGCTACTAGGAAGAAAATTAACTCTATCCCAGCTGAAAACAGGACATACATGCATGGGACCAGTCCACTGGGCTTGTTACAGAATATTTAATGAAAGTCATCTTTGCATCTCCCCAAAGAAGTAATATTTATATATAGTCTGTGGCAGAAAGTTTATATTCTTGTGGTGTTCCCACTACTACTGTGTTTGCTTTGGAACTTTGGTAAGTCCCTTTCCTTGTGTATGCTACTGGGGGTCAGTAACACTCTTTATGTGAAAGATATGTTGTCTTCATGCTTTTGTAGGGTGACAAATGGGTCATGGTTTGTCAAAATAGCTCTTGTTGGAACAAAACCAGTAGAACCAGATGGAAGAAGGGGAGCAAGGGGATACCACTGGTTCAATGAAAAAAACAATTTTCTCTGCTTTTCTGGATACAACTACCTGGCTTTTTGTATTGACTGCTGAAATGTGCTGTAATAGTGTAAAAGGGACCTCTAGGCAGAAATCTATTTTTTGTTCCTCTTCTCCTTTGTATTAAGTGAGGTCTTTTGTAATGCTACTTTTTATAGCCTATAATCATGGTAATTATATTTTGTTGGATCTTTCACAGTGGTCTAACATTTAGTAACATTTATCTCACTGTGCTGAGACTCAAAATCTTCCCTGCCATCAGATGCTAATAACGTTATATTATTGTGGCAGTATGGCAGCTAAGCCTAAGTACAGTCGTTACTTGTTACCGTTGTTACCTTTGGCAAATTACTTCTGGTTATGAGTAGCTGAAATCAGAAGGTCAGTGTTAAGCAAACCATGAAGAAGAAATGAGCAATAGATATGTTTAAATATCCACACAAAGTACATAATTGTTGAGATTGCTAATGCATTGGTCAGCATCCAGCAATCAACAGGGCTTGCTTTCAGTGTTATGCTCATTGCAATGATTATTTCTTGTAGAAGATCCCCTCGTGTGTTTTTTCAACAGAATGCACGTGTCCAAAGCTAACTCAACCAGATAAATTCTCCCAAATGCTAATATTAGTACAGTCCTGCCAGCTTATTTCTATGCATGCTGGACTAGACAGTGCTCTAGTATCACCAGATCAATATAAGGAGGTATCTTAAAAGAAAGAAGTTTGGAGAATTAATGCTTTAGTTTCCGTAACATACTCTGGGAGAGGGAAGTGCATATTCCTTCCTCTCCTTGTCATCCACTAACTTGCTCTCCCACTTCCTAACTGGTGTTGCACTGTGAGCTGTAAACAGTCACCATTAAACTCAATTGAGGCACTTGAAGACAACAGCAGAACTTACACCAACTGTTTATTTCTCATTATGTTCTTCCAGCCTGGCCTGCTGACGTCCTTCCAAGGCAAGACCCTTAGCTGGCAAAAATCAACTGAGTAAATCTATGTCACTTAGGAAGTACCCCGTAATAAATAATACTTTTATAAAATGTCTATCAGGTTGTCAGGTGCTTGAGCTAGTTGTTCAGAAGCCACAGGTTCTGGATTGTCAGCGGGAGAGGCATTATTCACCCCAGATCATGTCTGCTGCTGGTAGCTCAATAAATTACAGCATGAACTTATTGTTGGCATCAAGCTGGAATAAGATTGATCAAATGGCTGATATTTAAAGAAAAGCATTGCTGCTGCTTCTTTTCCTCTTCCTTGTACAACCTTTTCTCAGATGCTCATTACCTAGGAAATGTAGTCACTATGGTCTCTGCCCTAAGGCAAATCCTGTGATACACCCTGAGCACTTAATTTTTTGCAAAGTGAGAGATAATACTTCTGCCTTAAATAGGATGACACAACAATGGTTCAGAGCAGTATCATTGTGAGCTTTTGTGGGGTTTGTGTAGCAGAATTTAAAGCCTTTTGGAGTCATATATCTATATTTCTATGTGGACCCAACGAATCCATGGTGCACGCAGAAGAGCTAGCCAGGGGCAGCTCTTCCTTGCCTTGCAGAGTAGGGCTGACTTGCACTCATAGCAGCACAAAAACTCACAGAGGTCTGACTTGACATCTCCTGTAATTTTAAATGATATTTAAACTACTGTAAGAGAAATGGGTTTCAATGAAAGCAGGTTGCCATGGGTGGCATATGCTGTGTCATGAGTGTTTAAGAGCAAAGAGTAGAGAGGAGCGTCTCATTGCCTTTTGCAGCTCCTTCTAGGCATCGACTGGGATCTTTTTCACCAGGAAGTTCTTCCTCCTCCAGGTTCTTTTGAACTTGTCATCCTTTTTGTCTGGAGGTGTCACCACTTCTCCCTGTAGGTTTTGGTTTCAACCAAGTGAGGAGAGGGAAAGTGAACTTTCATGTTCCCTGAAGCTACTGGGAGGAGCAGGGGAATTGGTGACACGTGGGCAGCAAGATGATCTTTGCAGTAGAGCTGTAAGGAAACACAGCAGAATGAGTCCTGAGATGTAGTGTAACCATGGTAGATGGTTTTTTGGGTTTATTTTTGTGTGTTTTGTTTTTCTTTTCCTTTCCTTTGTTTTGTAAGGACATTGTTCTGATACCTTGTTGCTGCTGCTTTCAAAAGAGCCTCATGGTGCCATAGGAAATACAACTTTCTTTCCCCTAGAATAGCTGGCTTGGCATGAAATCTCCCAGTGCCATTAGAATCCCCATGCCTCCACATTTTAAAAAAGAGCAGTATGTGCAGCATCTGATTGCAGAGCTTTGTGCTGCAACAAACCCGTAATATAAGAAAAGTCATTATTGATTTGTAGTGCTATTGGAGTTTCTTTGCCCTCCCACAACTCTCCATCAGTGCTTCTGACAAGGAATTGGCTCTTGGGTCCTGGAGTAGGAATGAGCAAGACAAATCCAATACAGGATTTGAGCATCACTGTAAGGCTAGGGCAAAATTCAGGTTCCTGTGTCTGAAATTGTAACTCTGAAAGCCTATCAAGCTACTCACTTCTGAGGATACCTAAATGCTTTGGATTTAACAGCATGCCTCAAGTGACTGGATAAAATATGTCAGTACATTTGGAATCAGGGTCTGGGATCCAGGGCTTTTACCTTTCCAGAGGCACTTATCAGCTTTCTTGTTCTTTCCACTACCCAGCAGCATCAGGTTGCTCTGCCTATTGTTTAATGATTAGGGTGCTCAGCAGAGGTGGATGATGAGGGCATCTGTGCCTCTGCTTTGCTGGTTGAATACTTTAACTACAAAACTTCTGTGCAATAAAAATGAAAGCTCCAACACCAACAACTGCTTTTTAAAAGCTAAAGGACAGGTCAGAACCCATGTGTTGATGGAAAGGCTGTGGGTGCATGTGTTCAGAGGGTCCTGGGTGAGACCTTCCCAGAGAAATGAGCTGGGAGCAGGGCATCTGGTGAGTGGGAGTCAAGTCCTGCATCTGACCCACATCTGCTGATGGCTAGCTAGACAAGAGTGCTCATTTCAGATGTTCTGTGCTGCGTATTCTAAGCATGGGATGTTCCATACTCCTTCGGAGGCACTGTGTAAGTGTAGGAGGTGTAACACCAAAGTACTTTGCTAGATCAGCTCAGAAAATTCAAATATTCTTCATGCATTTTATCTGTCCAGAAAATTCTTCCTCATTTCATGCTTTTTAAAACATCTGAAAAATATTAACTACCTATGTATCAGCGAAGGACAAATTCAGGTTGAGCATAAGCCATAATTATTTGCTTGTTTTGCTGGAAATACCATTTTCAGCCAGTTTTGCACATTTTACAAATGTCTTCCATGCCAAATCATCCATGGAACGTACAAATCATCTCAATTGTTAAATTCATTAACCTAACAAACTGTGGACTAAAAGCCACATTTAAAGCATGCATCCTAAATAGTATTCTCATTATGTGGAATCAGATTAGTCCCTAATCAAATTTGACTTGGAGCCTGGAGCAAAAGGTAATGGAGTATGACCCCTGATGTAAAACAAGGGTAGGTGAAGTAAGTATCTAGCACCACGCTACCTCCATTTTGTGCTGTTCCAACTAATCCCATCCTTCCTGAGCATTTTCCTCATTTTGTAAAGGGATTTGTACTTGTTTAGCTCCTTACCTCAGCTGCTCACACACACATGACATCTGCTAACATATTCACAGATATTCTTCCCAGCAGCTTGATGGTTTTGCACATTCATGTCACTGATGTAACTTTAACAGCATGGACCAATAATAATTATCAAGTCTATTATTGTTCTGCCAACAGACCAAGCACTGGTGGGACACCATGGTTTGAGACACAATACAAGCAGAACAGGAGAAAGTGTCTGCTTCAAAAAGTTTGCTGTATAAATAGAAAAGGCAGGATGGGGTAGAACATGCAAAGTGAAGAAGGGAAAAAAGCTAAATGGAGACAAACATCACAGTCAATTATTTCCATCCAGAAAGAGAGACCAGGAGAGAAACTCGCAATGGCAGAGGACGTACTGAGAAAGGCTGACCATAGCCATATTATCCATTTGGATAGTGCATTTTCTCCAGGGATTTCCAGCCATGTCTTAAAGATGTTTCTTACAGCACCCTTTGAAACTGTCCCATTTCATGTACTGCCATAGGTAATTCTTTCATTTCCAAACTCACCGTTTGGAAATGAACTAACTACAGCTAACTAAAGCTGTAGCTTTAGTTCATGTGATAAACAAATACTGTATTCCAAAGTTGGTTTAGCTCTTTAGTTGAGTATCAGTAGTAAGGAGGAGGAATGGATTGCATCTACAAAGAAAAAAGAATAGTTAAAAATCTTTAAAACCCCAAAGAAGGAGTGTCAGATCTTTGGACAGTAAGAGACAAATACTTCTAACAGTGTGGTCAAGGACATGAGGTGAGGTTACCGCAAAGCAATTTAACAAACAAGAGTATGTGCAGTGGTGCTGAGGTCATTGTAACCTGCTCATGTACTCTCACCAGGCTGATTTGTGATAGAGTTTTAGATACCTCATGTTTGTTGCTGTCCATTTGCAGCATTTAATGCTCTTGCAAGGTCCTATGCATGTTGTCCTGCATTAGTGTAATGTACAGTTCCTTATTCTACCTGCTCACTGCAAATGACTGGCAGTGTAAATGTCTGTTTGTGAATTTGCAATTGCTTATTCCATTTCTCTATTTATTTCTTTAAATTTTTTGTTATTTCATATAACATTGATGACTTCAGTATATTAACAAATGCTTCCAAAACCTCTTTGCTCTGGAGGCAGTTTGTATTACTTAACCCAATCAGCAGCAGCAATACAAGGTAATAGCTGTGTTGTGCGATTCTAAAACCAACCTCAGTATGATGTTTGGGTTTGAGTGTGCTGCAGCCACCACAAAGCCATCATTAGTCATCTGGTGCAACCAGCAGCCTTTGCTAATGAAAAGGTAAGGAATAAGTTAGTACAAATTACAATGGTTTTTAATTTATTATAAATAACTTGCACCTAAAACTAAGATCACTTTTTAGCTCCAGAATTAAAAAAAGTCAACCATTTTCTTTTCTTGTTTGCAGATAATTTCATTTCTTAAGTCTTCTCAAAAACATTGGAGGATAAAAAAACCTTTCAGACCAAACTCTTCAGACAGATCCAGCAAATGAATGGGATATCTGGCTCACTTATGATTCTCCTTTTTAAGCTACAAAAGTTTTAGATTTTTAACTTTTTGGTCCTTTTAAGTAAATGGGAGGTTTGATTTTTGACTTCAATAAGGTCTGTCTTTCTCCTTCTGGAAGAAAATGTAGTTATATAATTTGAACTATATCAAAACCTTTCTACTTGCTAAAATAAAAGAACCTGTTTCTGCCAGTTTAGCAATTACCCACAGGTAGTCTTTGTGGTGGTGACTTCTGGAGCGCTGTTTGGTGTCAGCATCTGGGCAAGAATTTGACTCCAAGAAATTGCTTCAAATCGAAAACCAGAACATGAGTATCGAAAAATGGTAGGGATAGGGAATAGCAAAAAACACAGAGCAAGCATACCTCAGTAGCTATTCTGCAGCTCATATCACAGCTCCTGAGCAAAATGCATATATATCTGATCTAGTTAGCATATCTGCTAGGAGAAAACTCAGTGACTCTCATATGCCAAACCCCTGTGTCATTAGCCTTAGAAATTCCTACCCAAGTCCTCACCGAGTGGACAAGTTGCTGTTTAAATGCACAGAAATCCATGGGAATTAGTTGCGTGTGTTGCAGAGGAGAACACACAGCTCCAAATCCCAGCATCAGGGCCTGGAGAATGGCAGGAGTGCTAATGGGATTTCATAACAAATGCTTGGGCTTCGGCATATGCACAGATCGTAACTACTGTCCCATCTGTGCAGGCAGACATGAGGTAAGGAATATGTTGTCAAATAAGAGAAGCTGCATTTTGAAGACACATTTTGTCTGTTCTGGGGGCCCCTTCTTAGGAAATCATTTGAAAAATAGAAGTGCAGTGAGGAAAGTTTTCCTTTTGCTCTTCCTTTTATGAGGTGTTAAGAGGGTTTTTTTTTTACTGCATTCTTTGACAACTAGGCTGATGCTACCTTTAGATCCTGGACACTACTGGACAACTAATAACTTAGTTGAAAAATAGGAGCTAGCTGAGGAGAAAAGAATTTGGGTCAAATCTTATAAATAGCTCCTGATGAAAAATATAGGAACAAGAGAGAACTCAAAACCATTTCATGGGAAATGCCAGAATGTTTCCTTTCAGTGCTTTAATGATCCAACTTCTTTGCTTTTTGGTTCAATTCAGCAGTTTTTAGGGTTGTTTGTTTTTTTTTTTCCCCCCAAAGAAGAAAAGCTTTACACACTAAAAAAGGAAACAACCCTTTGATCAGGAGTTAAATAAACCAAAACCATAATAAGATATTTTAGGTTAAATGAAGAATTTCACATTGTACCTATGCTAAATGTGGAGGTTTTGCTGTTGAAAAAGCATTTAGTTTTTGACCCAAACCAATTTCCTTCTCAATCTTGGAATTGTGGGAAACTGAAGAAGCTATTTTTCTCTCTCTTTCTCCCTGTTCCAGTGTCCTTGAAGCACTACATTTCCTTAGCAGACTTTTGAGAGTGGACAGGATTTCCTGGAAGAAAACCTGTCTGTGACTAGCAAGATAATTTCTTCTGCTGAAATACTTTGCATCTGTGTTCTTTCTGAGAAAACCTGTTGCTGCAGAATACTTTGCAGAGCACTTTGCTTGGACACGCACTCAATGAACAGTTATTCCACGTGGTTTTATCATGGCAAATGTAGAACTTAAATTCCTGTGATATTCTGTGAGCAGTGGAAACATATACATTGCCTTTGGACTGCAGACTTAGGAGTCAAATGATGTGTGTTTACTAAACCTCCGAAGCTCACAGGTTAGAACTAGTTAATCAGGATTGCTGCAGAACCCCTGCAATTACCTTCATTTCTTTTCCAGCTAAGTTAGCTACTGGATGGAAATTACACCTGCACTGACACTTTCAGTGATGTCCAAATGCTATAAAATTTAGTGCCACACTATGGTATCCTTATCTCTCACGCTTGTACCCTTATTGCTTTTGATAATGTTGAAAAACACTTCAGGACTGTGAAGAGCAAGGAGTTGCGCAGGGATAGAAAGCAAAAATGGAACATTTTTTGCCCAGGATGCAGCTGTTCAAGTGGTTGTCACGTCTATTGCTTTGTCTGCAATAGAGTGAGAAGCCAGGCAATGCCTGTCCTCTGTTCTGCAATATGTAACTTGTATGCTCTGTAAATGGAAGAAAAACAGTGCACATGTATGACCCCTCTTAAGGTCCTCTTCTTATGATGGCTGAAAGCATCATAAAATGAGGTAGCAAAGTGGTGGAAAGCAAGGCTAGGTAACTGGAAAGAGGGCAGCTGCTCTTGTTGTAGTTACAATATTTGCCTTTTCAATTTCCTGTATGACCTGGGACTGAGTGTGCTCGGGGATGTGGTGCAGGGAGGATAAAGTCACCTGGGGTCTAGCATCAAGCTCACTGCCAGCCTCACCGGGCTCAGGGTCATACCCAGAAGGTCTGACATAAAGATGAATTAGCCCAAAATTCTAAGTGATGTTGATGATGCTATATCTGTTGCTTTTCTCTGGCATAGCTGAACTCTTAAATACAGCCCTAATCATTATTTTTTTTGGTGCCATTTCTGTTTGGGAAGAGATAGCTCCATAGCTGAAATCAAATTTCTGCCTGCTCTTTGCTGCTCTGCCCTGATTATGTGTATAGGGAGGAAAAGAGAGGAGGGAAAAGCTAGACTCTTATGGGGGGAATGAAATAGCAAAAATGTTCCTGTGAAAAAGAATAAATTGTGTGGATTTACTGTAAATTAGAGTGAAACATTGTTATTATCTAGATTGAGAATGTTATATGGAAATATCATTTAAGTTTCATGCCCAAGTCACAGTTGTAACTTCCACTAAGTCAATAGAAAAGATTGCAATGTGTTGAACGGAAGTGAGATGTAGGTCTATAAAGGAGGTTTTCTTTTCACAGGGGACATTGCTTTGCTATTTGTACTCTGTTTCTTAGGAACATCTCTCAGAGGTACTCCTTCTCTCATTTCTCTCATCAGAAACATGTGATTAATGATCTCTTTTTAAGCTTTATTATTCAATTCAGCTCACTAATCCAGTACACACGTGCATAGTTCTGAAAACCTGAATTGTCACCACATTCATCCAGGCTGGTACAGGTAGACTTGCAACTATCCTGGAATGTGACAAATCAAATCATTTTAATGAACCACAGCAAACAGTTCATGTTGAAACAGCTGTAAGCACAATATGCAAATCATGTTTACTGGTAGCTTATGCTCCAGAGAAATAATCTTTCTATGACTGCTTTATTATTTACAGTAGTTCCAAAATTTAATTTTAGTCAACATTGGCAGATGCCATCCATGTTAGTACTTGGACTGCTATATGTGGAAAATGCTAAACATATGCAGAGATCTCATGTTTGTGAGTTGATAATGGGGTTAACAAATGGGTTTAACAATATCCACTCATTTCTGAGTAGTCGGCTAAAATTCACCTGAGGTCTGTGGTAATAGAGTGAAGAAGAAGGTCAGAGGAATATGAATGAAGAAGAAATAAAGGAATGACTCCAGAGAGCAGTGGGTATAATAAAAGCATGACAGAGGATGATTAATTATATTTTAGAGTCAGATAATTCCCAGAGAATATGTGTGCATGACAAAACTTTCTAACCTTTCAAGTTGTAATTAAATGAGAGGTACACTAATCTGACCAAGTAGAGACTATTCCGTTCCTAAACCAGCACTAATGCATGTATTAAAAATGTGTTACTTTAAATAAGCAATCCTACCTGACATGAATGAAGTCAGAGGCATTAAATGCAAAAGACAGAACTGAGATAAAATTAAAAGAAAATTAAAAGAGATTTTGAGATGTGAATTACGATGCGTAAGACGCAAGGAACAGAATTAGTAGGAACAGTTATTGCTGGAAGATAGGGGTGAAACCCTCCAAGCTTCTCTACCAGGAACAAAGCTGGTGAAGGGTCTAGAGCACAAGTCTTATGAGGAGCAGCTGATGGAACTGGAGTTGTTCAAAGGAGGCTCAGGAGAGACCTTATCACTCTCTACAACTACCTGCAAAGAAGTCGTAGCGAGGTGGGGGTTGGTCTTTTCTCCCAAGTAACAAGAGACAGAGCAAGAAGAAATGGTCTCAAGTTGTGCCAGGAAAGGTTTAGGCTGGATATTAAGAAGAATTTCTTCACTGAAAGGGTTGTCAAGTATTGCCAAGGGAAGTGGTGCAGTCACCATCCCTGGGGGGATTTGAAAGACGTGTAGATGTGGCATGTAGGGACATGGTTTAGTGCTGGACTTGGCAGTGCTGGGTTAATGGTTGGACTTGAAGATCTTGAAGGTGTTTTCCAACCTAAATGATTCTGTGATTCTATAATACAGGGATTTTGTAAACCACATCTGCAGTGGGCTGTTTCCTGAGACACTCAGCTTGTTTCCTGGGGAAAGCTGGTTTCAACTTTTATGCCCTCTACTGCACTTCATGCTGAATCTTGAAGGGGAAAGACTATGAAATTTGGGTCATGTTATTTTGAGATGGATGTGCTGGTGATAGACTGGTCTTGGTCTGCCTTTGTAAGAAACTGTTTATTGCCTTTCTTTGTTGTCTGAAAATGTACCAGGGAAAGTGGCCGTAGCAAACGACTGTAGGATTTCTGTTGTTGCTTCATTCTGATTTGTAGGAGTCCTTGAGAGAGCAGCACCAGAAGGAGCTCAGTAATCCCTCCCTTTTCCTCCAGCTAATCTTGGAGCTATGCCCTTTCCCTGCTGTGGTTTTCTCTGTTCCTCCTTGCTCTTCCCCTGTGTGCCTTTCTGCATGAGACACCACCTATGGGTAACAATGTTCTCTATCTTCTTTGTTTCCAAGTTGTCTTGCTCATCTTCTGAGCAGTGTTTCCTGGAAGCTCAAAGCTATTGCAATCCTGCTGTCTGGTTATGGCTGAAGGTCATAAAGATAAAGCAGAGATGTTCCTAAGACATTTACCAGAAGTGAAGAGTGTTCTTTTGGGCTTTTCTTCTTATCAAATGCTTGGATTACTTCATTAAGAAATCAGGGTGACTTCTGGTAGTAAAATTAATGGTGAATTAGGGACTTTTGCCAAAAGAAATAGTTGAAGAATTGTGTTGGGTCCTCCATTTCTCTTCCAAAGAATATTAAAATACTAATTTTCTATTGACTTTTTAAAAATGTGTATTAAAATAGGGAGTACTTTATTAAAGTGATCAGTCACACCATAAAACAACTGTAAACAAACCAAATCACAACATCCCCAAAGCTCTGAACAGTTGGATTTTATCAGGAAGATTTCCTTTTTAATAGAATTGGATGTATCGTAGAAGCACCAACATACAGCAAACCTTTATATTCATGGTCTGCTTAACACAAGGCTATCATTTGGCGTTAATATCTGTATCTGTGCAATGGTTAAGCACATGTTTAATCATAATGGATTACAGACCCACTAATTCTAACATTTCTTCAGCTTTCTGAAGCACATTTTTCCTTAAGTTTCAAAATAATAATGCAGTGAATTATGCTGATTTCACTTTCACCCTGATCTCACATTTTTAATGGTGCAGGCTTGATCAGCAAATTTTAAATCAGAGCATTTCCTCTGGCTTCTTAAAGTAGAAAAATGCAGCTCAGCTGTTTATATACAAACATGCAGCAGTTATAATGAAAGAATTACCCACAATGCCAGTGTAACTATAGTAACCTGCATTCATAAAGATCTACATTTCGTGGTGGTTAAAGACAAATACATATTTGTTTCACATAGACAATATCACCCTTGTAATTGAACACAACAGCAAAAAAGGAATGGATGCAAATGTCAGCTGTGGAGTTTCCTTAAAAAATAAACTCTACCTTTGCTAACAGTTTGCAGACTCTCAGGCTGCATGTCAGAAGACAGAGCCATTCAAGGGGTTATTTCAGCACAAAGCCAGCTGAAACCCCAGTTCTCTAACCCTCATCTACAGTGGTATTCCCTGGCAGAGGTCCCATTCTGCACAGAGTACCACTGACTTCAGCAGGGTGGTGTGGAACTGATGCTTTCTAATCTGCAGCAACTCCTGCATCTTCATGCTGCTATAAATACAAAAAAGAATCAGGTGTTTGACAGTGGCAGAGCTGTTATTGATTCTAAGCAGTGGAAAAAGAAAATACTGAAAAACAAGCAGAAGGCAGATAGAGGAAATAAATTTAATGAGTGGATGTACACTGTAATCAAAAGTTCCTCTCTAGATTTGATACACTTTAAGATGATGTTCTGCTAAAGAGATGTGGGGGTTTTTCAAGTCTATGGCTGATTGCAAGCAAAAATAACTACTGATCAATAAAAACCTCCACAGGGAATGGAACATTGCCTGGAAATGATCTTAGCAAAACTATCTGGCTTATTGCCTTGCAAGTTTATGCAGCTACTACTTGCATAGCTGTTTCAGTTTTTCTTCTATGCAGAAAAGTCACTGTTGGCCTATATCCACCTTTGAAGCTTGGTCGTTTCAGGGAACATAAGGGTACTAAAGGTAAGTGTTTGTTCTACTTTGACTGCTCTTATACACTGTGATTTTAGTTTTGTCCAAATATCCAGCACCGAGACTGCAAAGCATTCAAGACACTGACAGTGTGTGGTGGGCAGATAGGAGAAAGATGTGAGACCAGGCGCATTCTGAAGCGGGAGGTACTTGGATGATCCCCCAGGAGAGCCTCTCCTCTCCTAAAAAGAAAGGCACATCCATCCTGCAAGCCCTGCAGATCTGACACATAAGTAAAAAATCATTCCTAGCCCCAAATGTGGTGGGGAAAGCACAAGGGACAGAGACTGTAAATGCATGTCCTCTGTGCCACCTCCTTCGTCAGTGCACAGCAGCCCCTCTTCAGCAGCTGCAGCCCTCCATGATCCTTCAGAGCAAGATAGAAGAACACCCTCAGCTTCTATCTAGGCAGTTGTTTGCTTTGTAGAAAGCAAGCAACATAAGTATGAACAGGTTTATCTAAGGTGAGTAGTTTCTAGCCTGGAAATACCAATACAATACTGATCAAGGGTTCTTAGGGTTCAGAAAAATTCTGAACCAGTGTTTGTTCCAGCTGAACTTAAAGCATCCTGTGTTTTCTAACAAGACCCAGTTGTGACAATATTATACTGTTAATGACTGCTATGAGATTCATGTGTGTGTATCCTTTTGTCCTCAGAGGTTGGGTTTCTATTCCCATTTAGGAATTGGGTACATGTAAGTTTAAAATCAAGCACCTCTATCATGCGCTAGTGCAGGTTTTTACCACTGTCTGGTGTGTCAACATATATGATTAAGCAGTTTCTTTAGTGGGCTAACATGTAAGATTATGGTAGCTGGTACCTTACCCATCTTCCTGGTCTGGCTGATGTGGTTTACTGCCTTAGCTGCCAACACCCCTGATGCAAGGAGGCATTATCTGTACCAGGAAGCTGTGTCCACATTGTCTCTGTGACTTTGACATAAAAAGCAATATAAAGCAGCTTGAAATTAGCTGCATTTTGTTATAGCTGAAAACAAGAACATAATTTCAGATGAGCAGCACAGATCTGTCAGTTGCTATGTTCTTTGTATCTGAAAGTTTAAAGTGATTCGTTGTACGTGGATGAAGAAAAAGGAGAGAAAATAAGTGTGGGTATGTGAAGGGAATACTAAGGGCTGACAGGTGAAAGGGCACAGGTCATTAGTACAGTTCCATTGGATCTGAAGTAAAACTGAGTGAGTAAAAACGTGAATGACTTGTGTAAATAGAGAATTGAAAATAGAAAAGTAGGCAACTATGTTCTCATAATGACATATTCATGACATAGGACAAAAGTTTAAAATCTTGTTCCTAAATCAATAAAGCATAAAAAGGACATGCTTTACTCCAGTCAAATAGCTCTTTGAATTTCAATTTCAAATAAAGCGAAAACAGGTTGCCATGGCTACTGAGTGTTATTGAATGTCTTCATATCTGTATAATTGCTGAATATTTGTAGACAAACAGCTGAAATGCATTGTTCACTTTCGCTTGAAAACTTGGAACCTAACTAGTTGTTAATGTGAGTCCCCATGTATCTTCATGAATAGTTGGCTCAACATTAAGATACAATTATATCTACCCATACAAAACATCTACTCAAACAGCCATCAAGCATATATAAGACCTGAATGCTATTATGCGTTAGCATACAGTATATCTTAATTTTACAGAGCTTTCCCCATTTAGATAAATCAAGGGCTGCTAACATGCTTGATGTGATTTCCTACAGCTTGTCTTAGGGCTGTTTGATCTTTGCTTCCAAAACTTGACAGCTTTCCACAGAGAAAGTGGATCTCTTTAGCATAGCTGCAAAGGTCTTGTGCGTGGAGAGCTACTGGCTTCCTTGGGCTTGTCAAGGACCTGCTATTTTATACCATATCTGCCCACAGCATCTCCCTTTATCTGGTAGGTGGGATCAGAGCCAACAGGCATTGCTTGTGACTTCTGTCTGTCTGTCTGTCTGTCTTTCTTTCTTTCTTTCTTTCTTTCTTTCTTTCTTTCTTTCTTTCTTTTTACATTTGTACTGAAGATTTCAGTTAAACTGTTCACATGCAAAATGAGATGTGGAATTTCTACTGTCTTCATATATTATGCATATATACTCCATTTGCTTGCTAAATGCAGCACTTCCCACTGTCATAGAACTAGTTGATGTTTAATCCTGCATAAGCAAGAATTGCCCCAGTGAGGCTAATTTAGACTCTCATAACTTTCAACAACGTCACAAACCTCAATTTTTTATTAACTTGTAATCCTCTTTAAGTTACCTGCATGGTCTGTGCTTATGAAAAGCATTCAACTTTCTGTTTTGTTTGGTTTGGGTTTTTTTGCCTGTGGCATGTCTTTGAGAGGATCTGGTCCTAAAATTGGCATGAAAATATTTGCAAAACTAAAATAAATCCTTAATAATTTCCCTGCTTTTCATCTAATTTAGGAATATAATTAAATGTTAGGAAAAACAAAAGCATTGTTACTCCTGTCTCCCTTTTCTATTAATTGAATCTTCAGTAGCACATATGCGGGAGTAAATAGGAGGAAGGTGGCCCAGAAAAACAGACTTCATGTTGTATTGAACAGTTGCCTCTGTCATAGAGCACCTGGAAAAGAGTTAAGAAAACATAGGATAATAGGGCACAGTTCTTTAAGGTTACAAGAGCTTTAAGCCCAAATTTTGCAAGTAAATCCCTAAGTAATAAACGTATATGGAAAGCAAACTCAGAGGGAA
This sequence comes from Nestor notabilis, assembly GCF_000696875.1. Classification (NCBI taxonomy): domain Eukaryota; kingdom Metazoa; phylum Chordata; class Aves; order Psittaciformes; family Psittacidae; genus Nestor; species Nestor notabilis. The sequence goes on along the minus strand of NW_009932240.1, from coordinate 151,415 downwards.
TGTAGAAAATGCTGAAATATTCTCTAGCCCTATTTCACTTTCAGTCCACCAGTACTTCTCCTGTCCCAGGAACTATGTCATTCCTCGTACAAAATCTTTGAACCCGTACATATATGTTGCTCACCAGCACTGAAAGCAATATAGTTCTTGGTAATTAGCTGGTTCTAGAAAAATGGCAGAACACCAAATCAGAGATCTCTTAAAACTCCTGGCAGCATCTCACAGTGCAGATCTGGATCAAATTTTGCAGTTTGATATGCAACTAGTTACCAAAAATACAACTTGGACTGTACCCAGTTCTGGAAAATAATTTAACCATATGCTAAAACCTGGTAGTAGTGAAATTGTTACCTGCAGCTTGCTTTCTGTTAAATTAAATAAACAAATAAAGCTAACCTTAAAGTCAGAAAGCTTAATTCATTTCCACTAGCTATACTAAGATTGGTTCAATTTATGTAGTTATCAGGACTGGAGGTCCATATATAACTCAAGGTTACATTTTATTCTATGTACATAGTTCCAATCAACTAGTAGTAAAAAAGAAGTGCAAGTCTTTGGCCTTCCTACCAAAGATCATTATGCCTCTAAAGAGCTCTTAGTTAGTCCTCTAATCACATAGATGTTTTCTGTTAAACTGTATTAGTCTCTGTTCAGATTCCACTAGATTTAAGGTTCTCTTTCTTAGTGTTTGGTTAATTGTATGAGTGGAATTCCTTTCCCCTTGCACGGCCTTTGGAGAAAGCTTCACACCTTCAGCCTCAGCATAAAATAGCCCAGTCATCCCCTGGTGACACAAATCTTACTGCTTCTTTGACTGTAATTCTCTGCTCTTTTTATTTGCAACCTTTTCCCTTTCATCACCAAGCCCACCCATACATCTGGTGTGAGGCAAATGGTTCTTCTGTGGAAGAATAATTTATACAAATAAATAATGTTTGTGTTAATTTTTCTGTAGTTTCTTCATAGTCATGAATTTTCCAGTGTGACCCTGGAGAAAGCAGCTTGTGCAGCTTCATGTGTAGTGTGCCTTGAACTCATAAGCCCGTATCATCCCCTTGTAGCTCTTGAAAGCCACTGGAGTATTTTTGTTGACCTGGTTTTGGCCAAGAGAAATTCAGTCCATTGTACTTGGAGCTGAGCTATGAAGCTCTCACTATTCAGCACCAATATGGGCCAACACCAACATTACGTGTGTGTAACTCAGATGAGACTATGGAAATCTTTTCCCACTTATTGCCAGAAATGCCATCCACCTTTCCCTTTTTCATGATAAGCAGCCTCTGCTGTATCATTTTTTTGAGCAGAATTTATTATATTTTTAAGGTTTTTTTAATTGTATTGCATATTGACCCCAGTGAATTAGGTGGAGATAGAATTAAATCAAATTATAAACTTTATCTCTTATGTATATGGATGTCTAACATCTGAACAATGGAAAAAAGAAAATAAATTAAAATAGGGAATACATGGGCTTAATCTTTTCAAGGTTCATGGACTCAGCGTTTCAAAGATGTTTGAAACTTTTCCCTTTTTTACAGAGTTATTCCATTGACTCAAGGATTTTTAAGGTCAGAAAGTGTCACTAGAATTATATATTCTATTCTCTTGTGTAACATAGGTCACAGGATTTCACCCAGCTGTTTCAGTGCTAAGCCTCATAAACTCTGTTGAATAAGCATATTTACTGAGGCAGAAGTCAATGAACTGGAGAAATGAACTGAGTTCTGCCCATTCAACCTGGCAAATCCCCTCTGTCCCAGTCCACTTTTACTCAAAACACCAATCTTTTTATTAAAAAGTATTTACATACATAGAGATGATGTCACTTCTTTACAACTAGCATTTAATACGTTCTTTATAGAGAAGAAAATATATCTCAAGTACTCCTGAATACACATGCGCACACACAGTAGTCTCATGCTACTTTGTCTAGTTTGTAAAGTGTCCCTGAGAATAAATAGTATTAGTCCTGCAAACATTTGTAATCCTTCTGTCATGATCATCTCTACCTCTGTAATTCATTTATTTTAGTCAATGGAAACCCTTCAGAACCTTTATAAAAGCTTTATAGATCAAATTTGAAAGGGGGAGAAAATTCTAACTTACAGAAGTAACAGCGCTGGAACAAAGAAAGAAACTGTATGTGGTCTGTGCTTATTTGTATAGTTTTCTAGCAACAAACCTTTGGTAAACTGTTTAGGACATCTGTAACTCATCTGCCCATCAGCCTGAAACAGTGCAGTAAAACGCAAAGAGAAAGATTTTACTCTGTAAATATATAGAGCATCAAACACAGTAGAAAAATGTGTATTTCTTATCAAAGGTGCTAATCCTGTGATCTGAGAGCTCCTGAACACTTCTGGAAGCCTCACCATGGTTCCCCAGGTGCCATAGAGGGACACACATCCCCTCTGTGCCTGCTGGCTGCCAGAGCAGCCCAGGATGCCAGTGGCCAACCTGATGCTTTCCAAGAGGGTGAGGAAATCTTTGGATCCTTTGGATCCTACCAAACCCACTCCATCCAGGGGGGTGGTTGTGATTTGTTAGGTGCCAGGCTGGGGTTTGAATGGTGTCAGGTGAGGAGCTGCTTCTGTAAGCAAACAGTGCAGAAACTCAAATGTGACTGTTGTGTGACCAGCACAGTGTACTCATGTTGCTGCAGAAAAGCATGCACAGGAGCTTGCTTTAGTTCTAATGCAGAAGGGATGATAGATAACTTGAAAAAGTGCAGTGTATCATCTATGCTGCTAAATGTATTGGCTGTGCATGGAGAAACTTGGGGGAAAAAAAGAGAAAGTGTAGGCCCTGAACATAGCTACGTCTGTAGAAACTACTGACAAAACTCTCATTGTCATTAAGTCAGGAACATTTCAGTGCAGGAAAAGCTTGTAAGCTCTTTTGTCCATAAATAAATAGGTACCATACACTTCTCAAGGATATTATTACACCATGTTACACACTGTCTGTATGTTTGAGAGACGTGTTTATCCCTGCGATGTGCCCCAAAGGTTGTAACTGCCCCCTTGCTATGTGTCTGCTGCAGTGGCTCATCCTGCAGATAGTGATGGTCGCAACAGCAAACGGGAGTGGTGTCAGTTTAAAGGAGCAATATTTGTGCTGGTGAACTGAAGCTGCCTCCAAAGGCTGGCAGCGTGCTGTGAATAGAGATCCAGTGCAGGCGGGTGCAGGTCTCCTGAGTGGCTTTCCAGAGTAGTGGAGAGACTCTCTACTGAACTGGCTGCAAGGGGGGACCAGATCATTCCTTGAACACACAGGCTGAAGTTTAGCTGGTGCTGGAAAAAGCTGATGTCAAGTCTAAGCACTATAAAGAAAACCCAAAAATCTTCTCTTGCTTTAAGCATAAAATCTTGTTGAAAATAAGATTTTCCATGTCTTAATTGTAATACAGAAAGTGTCTTTCATTCTTCCTATGCTTGAGATAGCAAGGTAATTTCAGAACTGAAACGGATTGTCTCAGACGTTCACGACTCAAATATTTAATCTAAAGGGTAAAATTCCCAGAGTATTTCTCTCATCATTCCTTAGTTCTATAGAGAATAAAAGCTTCAGCTTTATATGATCTGATATTATTTCCATTATTGGTATTATGCTGGAGGCAAATATCCTTCAAAAAGCAAAATCTACTTCCACAGTGCTAAGTTGTGCACCACAAAGGCCCAATCTCTCCTCTGCACTGTGTTCTGGACATGCCTTGTAATCTCCTGAGAATTTAATAACAATTATTTTACTTCTTGTAGTGAAGGGCCTTGAAGATGTAGTATAAAATATTCATCTGAAATTCAACGTATCCAAATTTCAGGGGCAGTTTAGGATTGAAGAATGATTTTTCCACCTAACTGAAAAGTTTAAGTAGTAGCATGCCTTATGTATATGCATCTGTCTACCTCTCCACATGGGTGTGTAAGGACTTTCTTTGGCACCACTCTGATTTTACTATTCTAATATATGCAAAGATGGTAATAAGTATAGCTTACTCCTAGTAGTTCATACATTTTTGGAGCTCTGCCTCTGGAAACAGGAACAAAAATAGGCATTTGCCTGTGGGGTAAGCAAAGGCATCAGATTCATTTTTTCCAATAACGCCTCAAATTCTTTATCTCCTTAATAACCCCTCAAAGATTTTCACATGATCTGAGTCCAATTGTTTCTATTTGAAACCGGTAAGAGCTGCTGAATAAGAACTTATAAACAGCATGCAGTGTAATATAACAATCTGTAAAATATTCTGCAATTGAAACAGTGGGTAATATAATGCAACTTATTTGTAACTTATAGAAAGGACCTCTTAATGATACCAAATTCCTGATGTCATTTCTTCAGTTCTTATTGAGTAGAAATCTCTTTGACTTCATCACCTTAGAGGAGCTGCAGTGTTTTGTCCATCCTGCCTGATATCACAACGTGAATACGGATTGCTTTGTATATTTATTGTAATACAAGGGAATATGCTTTGTAATCATGTGTAATGAGGTCTGTACGGCTATGAGGTGTGTGTGTCTGTGCATTAGCCACAGGCACACAGGCAGGAGATAGACACAATTTCTCTACTATTGATCATTCCTAAACATAAAATGAGATGGTAGCGAAGATTGCTTACTGCAGTTGCACAGTGGTTACTGCATCTACAGAAGGAACGTGTGCAAATAAGTGTTTGTGTGACTGAAAGAGTAAGAACTAGAATAAATACATGAGAGTTCAGGGACACATGGGTGATAATTGTATAATGGTATATACATGGATCCACAAGATCAAAGATTAGACTGAAACAATGAAGTAGACAGTCATTGCATCACTAACATTTGTTGCTTTCTGTATCCAAAATATCTTTGAAAAACATTATTTTCTGCTTTTAACTCTCACAACTAATTGGTAGATGACACAGTTGGGCTTTGATCAAACAAACACGGGAATTGAAGTCCAAGAATAAGCAACCATGACTCAGGACTGTGCAACGCACTGAGAAAAGAGAAATCACAACCTGTGCCAAAGAATGAGAACATTAATGTGTGCTCAGTCAGAATTTTCCATAGCAGTCCAAACCAGGAAAATGAGAAGAATTCATGATAGATTTTAAATAGTTGCACAGAAAAAAGTATGACCCCTTCTCTGTTATAATACAGAAAGAAAGGTTCCTTTCACAGTGGTTTGAATGGTTACAATGCAAGTGTTTACACATGAGCTCAGTGATCTCCTTGCAGTCAAAAGCTTTGCATGATCTAATGCACTGAATGTGACTGCCAGGCAGCAGATGCTTGACAGTGTTGATAAGGTCATGTAGATAATATATGACAGCCAAATAAGCAAAATAAGTTTTAGATATATATTGACATGCTAAAACAAAGAACTAAAAGACAATAATAAAGAACAGAAACACCGAATTGTGTTAGAAAAAGGAATCATTTTGCAGGAGATACTGCATCTAGTTTATGGTAATGTTAGCTTCGTGGACCAGACTGTAAATCATTGAAGCTACATCAAGTAGACATATCAAGCAATAATAACTGTGATGATCCATGTTAGTTGTGGGTCCATTTCAGGATTCTGATTTTGGTATTTTCAAACAGAGAGAAACGGAAAAATAATCCAATGAGTTATTAACTCTGATACAGTTAATTAACACAATAGATCATATCTATCTGGATGTATGTGAAATTAACATTCATAGGGTGAACCAGGATTATCACCAAAATGTGATACTTTGTTTTAGAAAATGATCTGTGTATTCAATTTTTTACCTAACTTGCAAATAGGTAGTAAATGTCAGAATATGCCAGATGACATTAAGAAAGCTATTCAGGCAGAGATGGTTTAAAACACTTACTAGTGCCTGCGGTGTTTTTAGATGGAGAGTAGAAGACATCACTCAGTTTTCTCTTGTTTCCTGATAATAACAGCAGGTAAAGGCAGAGCAGTTGTTCGAATGTACCTCAAGCTATCTGCTAACTGCATATATCTTTCAAGATAGTCAGGGACTCCTGAGGAAAATACAATTGAATTTTCAATTCTAAGCTAGCTGAACCTTTATGCATATATACGTTTAAAAATGAGTTTGTGTTTATACATATGTACACAGATTTTAGAGATATTCACTCTGAGCATGTGCAAATACATCCTTAAATGGCATTATAATCTCCACTTAAGTACAGCATATGCCGTGCTTCAAAGTCAATACATAAATTTTCTCTCATTCTCCTTTATTTGCTTTTTTTCAAAGAAGATTGTAGGAGTGAAGTTGCACTCAGTCTCTGATTTTATAGGTGAAAATAGATACTATTCATTTAGCATTAATTGGTGACCCTTTTATTATGTTCTGTTGCCTGGTCTTTTGAACAAACATAATACAGACTATTGTTGCACGAAAGTTGTAATAATAATTGCTATTTGGTGACTTGAAATAGGTTTCCTCAGCTTCAGCAGAGCTGGTATTTCTGAAATGGTTAGGTAATTAAGTACTTTACTTTGCATTTTTAGCAACTACTTGCTGCATTATCTGGCTTTTCAAGGGACAAAGACTCTAGGAGATATCAGTATTCATGAACAACTGTAGGATAGTGCAAAGATTAAAAAGAATTAGAAGAACAGCAAGAAAGCAGTAGATAAATAATAAGAGGCATAGTCACTAAGAAAATGGGATTGCCACCTGTGATGGGAAGAATGATGACTAAACATTGTGCTTCACCTGCAAAAAAATCCACAAAAAAAAACCAACAAAGCCCCAAAACTCCAACACAAACAAAAAGGCTCATTCTGATTCTATTTGGTGGATTGGCTCTACAGTGACTTGACACCATGTGAACAATGTCGATGAAGCTAAAATATCTAATTAGTGAAATTACAGAATAATCTCGTTAAGTTCCTGGGGATAGGATTGGTTTAGTTGTGTGTATGTTGCCATTAAACATCTTCATGCTCTCCTGAACCATTTCAGAAGCTACTCACATATGGGGCTAGAGAATCAGTGGACCTACTCAGCAGGGAAGCAGCTTGCCCATGCTAAGAAACACTAAGAGCTAAAGAGGGTCCCAGCCCCAGGCAGGAGAAGGTCCTGCAGGGAGATTTGAAGTCTATCCGGAACCTTGCAGGCAATGCAGTGCATCAGTCACCTTATGAGACAGGGCTTTTTATCTGGACTCAAAATAATAATCAGGGTGAGCCTTATAGAAACTGTCATCAAGGTTCTTGTTTCCCTAAGTTTTAAGATACAACTATTACTTTATTATAATAAAGACTATTTTTTGGACATGTTCTAAATGAGCTTTAATAGTCATTTGCTTGAGCTGGAAAGCAGTGAAAACAACTGAAAAAACATTCACTTTTTTAACATTTTGCATTACTGCCCAACTCTTGTAGTAAAAGGGAAAATCTCAACCATACAGGCTAAGTGCAGGAATCCAAAAATCAGGGCCTTTCTGAAACTCTCTTTTCTCTCCAAAATAAAACTATCCACTAAGCAACTTTCAGTCAGTCTTGCTGTAGCAATAACCTTTCTCAAATAAATCGATGCACTGTTACTTTATTGACTCATCCAGGTAGAAAACTGTCTCCAGCCAGCCAACCAACCACTCTTCTAAGAAAATACAATAAATTTAAGCATATAGCAGGGAGTTTCTTGGCACTATGATGGCCACAATAGATCACTGGGAAGAGGTGATGCAGTTGTTCATAAAGCAGTTAGTGCTTGGTTAGTGTGGGGTACACACTACTAAAAATACTCTTCCCCAGCAATGATCCCGGCTTGTAGCCTTTAGAGATGTGATGGAGCTCTTCACGTAGGGATGTGTATGATTCTGCAATGTCAAAGCTAGATGATTACATATCGTTATTCCTATTGAAAATTAAATGCTAAGGGTTTAATGAGAAAGTTTCCTGGTTGTTCATGGTATGTTACTCAAAAAGCTTTTGGAATTATGATTGTATAATTTTGTCCAAATATGTAAATATGTCATTCAGGACCAAGTGGTTTCAACATTTTATACCTGAAAACCATTCAAGGCTGCCTTTAGTAGAGCAGGGGTTTTTTTTGCTGGATCCCTTCAGCCTCAACAACACAATGATCTGGTGTTGCATGTTCCTTTGAATGTTTTATTTCATCCTTTCTCTTTCTTGACCTATTTTGCTAGAAAAACAAAACAAGAAACCCATCCAATCTTGGAGCTTAACACATCTGGAAGGATACTCCTGTATGGCAAAATTAACTAAAGAAAGACTTGGATTCCTGGGAGTGTGGTGGATAAACTTCAAAGACTTTTTGATGATGTCCTAGTAAGTGAATCATTTACAGCTCAGAACAGGGGAGAAAGGAACAATTCCACAAAATGAATTGTCAAATTCCACTTTAGATCTTGCATTGAAGGCAGATTAATTTTGTGCAGTCCTCATTCCATAAGAAAGGCAGTTTTCAGTTTAAATACTTAAGCAGATAGAGTGAACTCCTGTCCACATTTGCCAATTTCTTCAGCGGGACCAGGATTTGGCCTTGAGATTTTGTGTGGCATACAGGGATCAAATCTCCTGTCAACTTTATCGCTATGAGCTGTCCTATGAGTTAGGTTTCTTTACAGCTACATTAATTCCTGAGAAGCACCTTAGAAAGGCGCTTCAGTGGATTTTGCTACATATGCTCAAAATAGCTGAGGAAATTCAAAGTGAGTGAGAGCTGATGGAAATGTTTGTTTTCTTCAAAATCCTAATGCTACTGAATCATAACTTCAGCTTTTTTTCTTTTTCCATTCCACTTCTGTATGTTATTGCTATCTGATTTGTTAATTATAGCTATTGATTCTACTGTATTATCAAAGAGAGCTTTTCCCTTCTGTTTTACCTGTGAATTATGTTTAGACAGCCAATGCCTATTTTGATAACAGTAGGTGTAGGAATGAAGAAAACCCCCTCACTCCATATGCAACATCCAGCTTGAGACCGAGAAGTTGAAGCCGAGTTGAGTGTTACAGACATTTATCAGTGTTGCTGTTCAGTTAAACTGATGTGCATGTGATTTGCTGCAATCAAAGGAAAAGTTGAAGTGGACAAGAGGTAGTTTGTGAAAAGGCCCAAGCATAAGGGCATTAACCTGTTATCGTATTCAGGAAGGGGAATCAGCATCTCTTATTCATGGTCTAAAGCGTATTTTAAAAACCATATACAAGGGTGATAGCAATTTGCCTTTTCTCCAATTGCTTTTTGATGATTGGCATCAAGAATCTAGCGGTGTGGTAGAAAGAGCTTGACATATCCCTTAGTGACATACAGTCCCTTGTAGGCATGGGTGGCATTCAGCAGAATTGGCTTTCTAACACGTCCACACAAACCCACTGATATCAAGTATCTGCTTTCCACCACTTCAGATGTAATACATTGACTTCCAACAATGTCCTCAATTCACAGCTCTGAAATATTGTCACTCTGGCAATTAAGTTTGTGAAGCTCATGACAGGAATAGTAAAACACAAAATATGCAGTACACATTGTTTAATATTGCTTAGCAAAACTGTAAGAGTAGCCTGTTGGAATTATAGATATGTGAGCATGTTTGTGCATGTATTTAATGAACTGAGCTAAAAATATGTCACAGAACATATTTTAATGCTCTGAAAAAAATACAGAAAAATGTACTGCTCTTCCTTAATGAACACAGATTTTCTGTAATAGGCCCTATGAGTAAAAGATGCAAAACTCTTTATGTCTGCACACAGAGACTACAATCAGGCATGCTCAGCACTGCTGGTTGCAGACCTGGATGGATGCTGATGTGCACAATTGCCCACCCTCTGTATTCACATCCAGTTTATACAGTCTGACATGCACAACCACTGCTAAAAAGTGTGTGTAGTTTGTGGTCTTTGGACAGCTGAGACAAAGTGAAGTTAAATAATGCTCATGTAGCAGTGTGTGTACATGTAAGGGGTTGTATGTGCAAGTAATGGAATTATCTTCAGAAATGCAATTAATATGCTAAGTACTTTCAAGTATTTGTGGAGGTACACAGAAATATTTGCTACAGTTGTATCTGACTTTTAATGTTAATCAGTTAGTGCTAAGAGACAAGTTTACCTTCAATTACATTTACCAAAGGTTTGGACAATGATCTGACAAGTTTGGAAAAGTAAGGCATAAAAACCACTTTTAAATGAAGCACATGGAAAGACTTGACTTAGAAAGACTGAGACAGTTGACAGTCTTGGGTGATGGAGAACATGGCAGTTTCACAGGGACTAAGAAAACTAGATGAATGGGTAGAATGAGGTCAGATGATTTCCAATGTTGATAAAAACAGGAAAAATAAAACGTGTACACTGAAGGGAAATCATAAATGCTAATTTTAACCTTGGGGCATTATTTTCCCTTTATGTTCAATGGAGGGAGAGGGGCATTCAAAGTTCCACTTAAAGAATCATCTCTGGGCTAAAGGTAGTCCTTGTGGATGTCTCTCACACTACTGGACTCTAATTAAACCCTAACTACTCGATTCAATGACCCAATTCATCTCCTGAGCAGCACATCTGCTCACTCTGCGCCATAGCTAACATGATCCAGTGTGTGATTTGGTAACAACATTCTGCTCTGAAAAATGAATAATGGATCTGTGAAGGATCATGTAAGTAAAGTAGGGAAGGTGATGTTGTCAAGATGTAAACTGTAGAGAGACAAGAGCACCCCGGGGAAGGTGTGGTGAATTGTTTCTAGGGGATAGCAGAGACTGCACAATAACATAACAGGAGTTCAAGCCCAAGAGGATAGGAGGGAAATAGAGAAAGAGGCCAGGAATTATTAGGAAGCAGAGCTAGAGTAGTCCCAAGGGGGAGTCACCTGTGGCCGCCTACTGCTCCTGTAGTGGTGATGGAAAAATCACATATCTGGTGAAACTGCAGGGATGGTTTATTACGAAAGCATTGGTTATTGGAAAAAACAGTGTCAAAGTGAAGTAGGGGTGGCCAAACTGGTGACATTGAAATGCTTGCTCCAGCATACAAGGATAAAAATGGGTGGGCAATACTGGATTGAGTACTGGATTCTTGAATGTCATTATGGATTCCCATCCCTCCCTTCTATGATCAGATCCAAAGCACCAGTGAAAGCTCAAAAAGAAACCACATAATAGGTTTGAGAGACAAGGAAATAGCTTTATATAGACAAAAAATGACTTAGTAGTATAAGGGACATAATATGGATATTTTTTGTGAATGGTTTGAACATCATGAATTTGCCTAAGATGAAAAATGCTTCCAAAGAGGCAGGAGCTTTTATTCCCCAGAATGTAAGTATGTAATTGTCTCATTTAGGGGCATCTGTAGTGTTTCTTTGAAGCCCTGTGTGTTTCATCTGTCAGAACAAGTGCAGGACAAATGATGGACAATTGTTCTGATCCAGTTTGTCAGTACTTGTGTTCCAGGTTTGTACACATTTAAGGGCCATTTAGCAGTGAACCTGGGATGCATCCTTGGATACATTGGAGACTGATCCTTATTTGAAGCCTAAGCACAGAGAAGTTTTGGAAAAGGAGTGGCTAACAGCAGAAATCAAAGAATTGGGGAGTGTTGGTGACAAGTTTGACATTTCCTTCCTTGTGCTGCCCTGTAGCAGTGACACCGGACAAGGTTCCATGAGGCAGGCTGTCAGACGATGAATGAAATGAATAAAACTGTATGTGCTTCTGATGGCATTTCATAGCACAAATCTTCTTTTGAGAGAGCACGTCAAAACTGATGTGGTTTTAAGACAAAGAGAATATGGGAGATGGAAGTGTGAAAGAGATTTGCTCTGGATAAGAACAGAAAAAGTGGAAATGCAAGGTCTGCAACAGGATATGCAATTCTCAGTATATAACTTATGTTAGGAATACATGTCCTAAATAACTTGGTCATGGTCTGTGGTGGGTTACTATTTTCAGATGACTAGAAGAATGACTTCTGGGACATTGGGACCATCTCTGGAAATTTAAAACCAACCGTACTTGGTCAGGTCAGGAATCTAGTGTCTTGCTCCAGTGGCAGGCGAAGCACATGCTAAGGCAGAGTATAGGGTTGATAAAAAAATAGGGAGAATTTCCCTCTAGACTTTCCCAGTTTTTGGTAGTTTGTGATGTAGGGATTGTGTTTAGTAACTCTTAAAAGAGTTTTCTCCCATTTGCTTGCCTAATCACTTTGTGAGTTTATGGAAAACCTTCAGTTCATGTGTCTTGTGTGAGAAAGTATCCCTTATTTGTTTAAACCTTCAACTGCATATTCTGTCATAACTCCTGGATTTGATAGTGGAAGATGCAGTAAAAACTGATATTTATCAGTGTTCTGATTACACATCATCACAAACCAAACCTCTTGTTCAGCACTCCTAATAATAGTCTTTTTCAGAAAGTCATTCTTATTTTGGTTAGAAATATACAAGTTTAACTGATATTAATGTCACTGTGAGTTTAATATTTACTTTGGTGATATAAGGTTATATATAGGTTGGGCAAACCTAATGTCCTCTTATGGGGTTTTGGGGATTGTCTCAAGGAGTTGCTGTTGGCTTTTTTTGTCCTCTTCTATTCGGTTTATATTGCTATTTTACTGGGTTTTATTTATAAATATTTATTGGTTTCATCATAAATAAAGTCAGATCTAAGGGACACACCTTCCAGAATAGCAAATGATTTTGGAGGACTTTGTTTTGGTACCAAAATTGAAGTTTCTGAAAAGTGCCTGTTTTTCAGGATGTTCATGTTTAACCTTTTCTAGCACTCAGATCTTTTAGCGCACTTCCATACAGCCACCCCAAGTCAGAAACTGCTGTGGAATAACTTGATTTACTTTTTCTTTTATCTAGCAGGGTCAGTGGAGAACTGTCTTGTTCATAGGAATTAAGTGCTAACGTTGTACCCAGGCTGAGAGTTGCAGAATTGCTGTTCTATGTCAGACCAGCTGTTCAGAGGACTGTCAGGTGCCCTTATAACTGTCATTTACTATTCCTGAGAGACTAGAAGTGTGTTCAAATGTTCTTTAAACACAGAATTATGAACCTGCCCTTAAAGATATATATGTCATTTCTTCCAGCTTATATTATTTCCTCATGAGCTTTGAAGGAATTGTAAGCCCTTATTTTTTACACTTCTCTAGTAGTGGTTTCCATACTAAAAATCTCAGACCTAATCTCAGCAAGTATCCAAGTCAGAATCCTGTCCCTTTTCTAATGGCTTATATTGGCAGTCACATCATAGTATTTGGTCATCTTCCATGAAGTAACATTCCATAAGGATGTTCCATGAGGAACATAAAACTGCGATCTTTTTTTTGCCTAGAGGATATGGGCTACTTGTATTTTGGTTTTCTTAATTCTTATACAGAAGAGTCAGTGGTATCCGGTTTAGCTTTATGGTGGGAAACTGGGTTGAGAGGTTGACTCTTTTGTGTCTGTGAATGGCAACTGATTTTACAATCTGATGAAGCTCTTCAGTGTTTGCATTTCTTCTTGCGCATGCACCAAAGTCACCTATTAGGAAGCAATGAGTGAGGCTAGGATGGATGTCATGGGTTGATAACTAGGTTAATAAAACCTAATTCTGCAGAGGGGTTTCAAAAACCTGCAGGGTGTCAGCCAATAATTAGACCTGGCTCTCTTATGGGACCAGTACAAAGAGCAGTGGATGATACTTCTCAGAAAATAACCTTGATGGATGGTGTCTGCTAGTTGTGAAGTGCCTGGAGTTTTCTTAGGACACTGTTTCATTCTTACCCAAGGGACTTTGGCTGAAATGGAAGATTTTATTTCATCTCTTGCTGTTGACTTTTACATCATCTTGATTGCCATCATCTGGCCAAAATGACTTTATTTTCCTCTCTCTCTCTCTTCCTCTTCTTTTTTTCCTTTATGTTTTTAAATCGATTGCCAAAAATATCAGGGGAGTTTGGATTAAACATTTGCTTCAAACCTGTATTTCTTCAACAAGTTTCAGTGCAGTTTTACACTTTTTCACTGTGTCTGATGCCTTCTCTCTTGAGGATCAGAAAAAAAGCCATAAAACCAAGAGCAGTTGACTGGAAAGCCATATGTTAGATAACTGGCCAGAAGGGAGCAAAGCTATCATCAGTCCATCATGCTGATGACCATCTGATGAAATTCACAGCATGATAAAAAGAATTTCTTAGCGAGTGAGGGTCAGTGAGTGAGCATCAACAGCTAAGAGCTTCTTTCTGTAGGGCATTGATCAGGGCATATTTTCAATCATCTGAAATATCACCCCTTTTGAAGCAGTCACAATAATTTATTTAGGACACAATACCTCTAACATAAACAAGGATTAATCTTGGAAGAAAACTAACAGAGACAACAGCTTTGTGCCATTTCTTTTGTTTGTTTAATTAATGTTCAACATTAAGTGTTCACTCAGCTGATACATGCATGGTACCAGCAAAGTAAATTCATTCAAACGCTAACAGTTTCTCTTGTATTGTTTTTGGAACTATATGGTACATTTGTTTCAGCTCCCTGGTAATACTTTTAAGAGCTAATTACTTTGAAAAGTAAACAAGTATGCAAATATACATCAAGACGTGCCAATTGGTTGTTTTTGAGATTTTGGGTTGAAAGAGCCCAAGAAGAGAGAACCATGAGCTCGCTGAATTACTGACAGTGTTGTATTTTCTATTGTAGCTCTCTGCAGTAGTTTTTTCTATTGTCAGTCTCTACAATACTTTCTTTATCCAACCTAGTTTAAAAAGGATTGGAATCAATGCTTCAAGATCGTGCAAATTTTCAGCTGAAACAAGTCAACAAAATAGTGATAGTGGGGAGCAGACCACAAATGCTCAGGAGATTTGATCTGTTTGGAAAGCAGCAAGCAGTGGAATATTTATGCACAAATTGAATAGACCTCATAGGTAACTCGCCTACATTGGCTGGGGATGATAGGCTTTTGGTTGCTGCAATGACAATATGAAGGAACAAAGCAGGAAAGGAGATCTGGGGCAACTGCATCCCATTGTGCCTCTTTCTTGCCCAGCTTTCTCTTGTGCTGTGCACTAAGCTAAAAAGTCTTGGGATTAAGGATTCCCTTCCTGACTCTGTCTGTGCTGCAGCTCAGGACCAGGAGCTCAAATGTTACACACCAATGTGCTTTCTGCTCCGTGACCTCTGCACTGACACCGTTATCTTCGAGGTAAATGTGAAGGTACTTTCACTTTTCACTTCAGTAGTTGCTAGTTATGCCAGACATCTTCGTATTCCACTGCGCCAATGAAATATCTGTGCTTAAGCACTCTTGCCTGGGTAGAAAAGACCAGGAGCTCATCTTTGTTCCTTGCTGGTCATCATCAGGAGGACAGGAACCACAGTTTCTAGATGCCACACTGGTGGTACTTCATGAGGCTATTCCCCAAGCATAACCAGTACGCAAGAGGACAAAGTTTAAGCCTTCCAGATCTAGCCAGAACCTTAGATTTTTCAATGACAAAACTATAAACATAACTCTTGGTTATAGAATGGACAATGTCTATTAACTCTTCAGAGGCAGGTAACAACAATAACAACAATAATAGTAGTAATAACTCATCACCTTGATATAAGGAAGATCCTGGTTCATGTTTTTAAGGTAGCAGACAGATTATTAAATCCCTCATTCAAACCTTGTTCCCAGCAGCCTCAGCATCCTCTGACATGACAATTATTTAGGACCTAGTGCTACCTCACTGAGCTAGAAAATTTCTAAAAAGACCATCTCCTGGTCTGAGAAAGTCCTGCCATTAGATTTCTGTTCCAGCACAGTTACTAATTTGCCTCTCAGTATGATTCTGGGCTTGCATATCAATCCTCTAAAATGGCCTTTAAGTCTAAAATTCTGGTTCCAGTATGGCTGAATATCATTTATTGATGTAAAGAGAAGTATCCGATCCTGAAAGTATTAACGTACATATTCGGATATTAAAGAGGCGATTTGTCCCACAGAGACTTATACTTTCTAAATAAGAGAAGGGCTATGATGCACGAGACTGAGAGAAGGTGATTGCAATATCAAAGGAGGAAACGTAATAAATGAACTTTCCAACTATTTCAGTAACTTACCTACTTGATAGATTGGGCAAGTTATTGCAATTTATTTAGATAAAATTTGTGTAAGCAAAAGTATTTTTCTAGAGACACTAATTTATCAGGAAAAGAATGTTTTAGATGTTTTCTCTAGATTTCTTTTTCTAGTGATTGAAATAAAAACCACGTCCTAAAGCTATTATTGTAGCAACATGGATTTTCTGGCTGCATTACTTGTTCACAGATGGTTAGCCTTTGACATGGCAATGAGATTGTTCACTTCTGCAAGATGTTAGCACAGATCAATAAGAAAACTGTCTTACTGAGAGAACACCTGTTTGTCAACCAAGCCTGCCTTAAAGGTATTTCTGATATTACACTGTTATTTGTTCAGTGGAAAGTCGGTAGTTTCCTGGCTGCAGGGTTTAAATTCCCTTTTTGTTAGTGTGCACTTTGATAGCAGTAAGGAGAAGAATAAACCCACATCTTTGCAGTGCTGGATATCTTAGCAGGTTGGGCTTAAAAATCTGTTCCTCTTGCCACTTTTTGGGCCATAGAGGTATTGCAAGTGCTAGTTTAGTTTTCTGTCAAGAAAAAATTACTTTCAAGTTTTAGAATAAATATTTTGGGACTGCTCTATCCAGGTTGTGTCTCACAAAAAAACAGGGCCTCTGCCTATTTACCAGTGATATTAAAATATGTGTAATGACAGATGTCATGGAAGTCCAAAACTCATAATAAAAAGGATCAGAAAAATTTGAAGGCTGAGGATATACTGTGAATGGAACTAGAAATTGTGAACTAATATATCTGGGGAAAAGAACTATTCAAGTATTAATGCTGGAAAATTGCTAGCTGCTATAGTGGGGATGGAAAAAAAATAGGAAAGCAATGGCATTTTCTCCAAGAGCAGAAGGTAATAGTCTCCTTCCTTGTTGAGAACACTGCTCAAAAGCGCAGAGCACCATTTCAATTAGATATGGCATTCCTCTTCCACTCTCAGACTGTTGGCTAGATTTTCTATTACATAGCATCTGACTCTGTTTCTATCTATCCACTGTTTTTCATTCCCTATCTCCATAGTGCCTATGTGCCTAAGCAGTGATAGATAAATGCCTGTGGAAAGAAACTGATGCTCAAATATTCTTGAAACTTGATTAACTTGTGTTGGTTGCCTGTGTCTTAGTTAACAGTACTGAAAAGCAGACTAGAGATAAATGCTGGGTTGGGAAAATTGAGCAGATTTCCTCTCTGAAAAGGAGATAATGACACTCATCATCTTAAGAGCAGAATTTTTATCACTGTTAATAATAATGTTATTGTTATATAGTGGAATTTTAAAAACATTTGTACCAGTTATGTCAATGATGCAGAGAAGAGCTGTAGACATAATTAAGGTGATGGAGGCAAGCTTATGAAGAAAGATGAAGAGAAGCAGCAAATTCACAGCTTGTCTAAGTGGTGATAATGATGATGGGGGATGTGATGACCACCTAAAACATATCTGACATCTGTAAACATAGAATAGGGAATTGCTGTGTTTAGTTGGTCATAGCATTACAATTAGGCTTAATGAGGAAAACTGAGCAAAAAAACCACAGGACTTTTTTTTTGCTGTTCAGCCCAATGGTAGATCACATTAAACGCTAGAACAGCATCTTCAAAGCATCCCCTGTTGCACCAGTAGAAGCCCAATTGCTTAAATAATGTGAAAATAAATTGAGAAGATGCTTATGAGTGTGCAGGGGGAAACATTTTGATACTGAGTAAGGATTGGGCAAGATGACCTTTTCTGCTTCTAATTTCCAACACTATTAAAACGAGTTGGCAGAGATGCCCTATTTCTAGTTTGCAGGCATTTCTCTTTTTTTTATTTGTAATGAGAACCCGGTTTATATTCAGTATTATCCAAAACTTTCAAGACTGGAAATTCAGGTAAGATTCAGAGTATAAGGTAGTTTTCTCTGGTGGGGTTCACCTGTAGCTGCACACCCTGGATGCACTTGAACCCCATGGGATGTCAGTTAAACTTGAGTTATGTGAAGCAAAACATTTGGGGTTGAATGAAATGGTGTTTTTCCAATTAGCTTGAAAATGGACAAGGCTGGACATGCACCAGGACAAGTCTAAGAAGAACCGAGGGAAGGAGAACCATTAGCATGCAGTGCTGCAATTAGCACAGCATCTGCAACTTGTCAGACTACCTGTTTCCTTCAGAATTCGCACTACATTCATAAGGACACATGCATATATCTTTTTTCTCTTTTCATGATTGCCTTGAAATATATAATTTGGTTTATTTTAAACTAAAATGTTTTAAGGCTTTTTTAGTTGTTTGTCTGTTCAGGTTTTTTATGTAAAATGTGATCATAAGAGACATAGTTGAAATAATTCCCTATTGCCTTCTCTGTCTTGAAAACTTTGGTTTTTAAGATGCTTTCCCCTCTTTGATGAGCATGTGAGTAAGACACAAAGTTTTTTGGCTGTAGTACTACATAGGAAAGGAACTGGAAATCATTAGCTAAAAGTAGTTGAGTTAGATGAATTATACACCCCCTGAGGCATAGAGATTTTATCTTGAATTTAATTTTTTTGATGCTTGCCAATGAAGTGTCAATGTGTTTCACCAAAGATGTTTCAGTAAAAAAAAAAAAGAAAATCTGTTTTAAAAGCAACTTCTAATTAAAAAAGCTGATTCCAAGTTGTCAGAGGTACTATTTGGGTGAATAGTTGTCATTACCGAGGGTAAACAGGAGAGAGAAAACTAAATGCCTTTTCTGCCTGGCCTCTTTGGTTCTGCTAACTGCAGAGCTCCCTGCACACTGCTGCTGTTTAACTAATAAAAAGTAAATTAATATGAATTTCAAGCCAACGTTGTATGTATCATATGTTGCTTTCAGAGGAGGAAATTATTTACTCGCTAGACTTCATGTAATTCCACTCAAGTATTCAGCCATTTTTATTCATATTATAAGGGAACAGAGTGAACTGAATTGCACATGTATTCAAAGAAACAGTACAGATCTGAACAGGAGACAGGTGATCAATTATTAGGAGGTAGTATTGCATTCTGTTGTTCACTAAGAGCTTCAAGAGAGAGGAGAGAGAAATATTCAATGTAGTAACAAAAAGGGTACTGGGGGCGGAACCAGAATAAATCAGGGTTAGAATTGTATGCTGAGAGCAGGGGTGGAAAGACAGAGCAAATCAAGGTGACAGGAAATAAGATACTGCTCATCAACAGAAACAGGGAGGAGAAAAACATCAAAACATGGAGACACATGGTAAAATTGGCAGCTCAAGATAGTGACTGTGGGAAAATGTAGGGGAAAGGAGGTTTGGGGAATGCTTAAAGTAGTTTGGAAAAAGACAAAATCAGTCAGACTTGTTTGGTTTGAGATGAATGTTACCAAAACAAAATAAAACAAAAAGAAGAAAATAAGTTAGTATGAAATAAAGTATTGCTGCTGTCCTCTGTCTTAAAATTGTGGTGAGGAGGAAGCAACCACCCTCCACTAAAGCCTCCCATTGAAGTGGCCACAATGAAGAGTTAAATTTTGAGGGCAGTAAGGTTTGAATCCCATGTCATCCTCTGCTTCCCCTTCTCTTCCTCAGGCATATTTTGGTCCTGACCAGTAGCAAAACAGCTTAATCATTCTTAGGTCTGGATGAAATGGATTATTTTGAAAGATAATTTTTTACCTCATTGATTTATAACCACAGTGTAGTAGTCTGAAAATTAAAATATTGCTGTTCTCATATCCAGTCCGTAACATTTACTGAAGTGTTTGTGCTTGAAGCTAAATGAAGTTCAGTAACAAATGCTATAAATTCCTTAGGCTGGAGATTACCAGGTTCTTCTGCTATGGATAATGTATGCAGTGTAAAACACTCCCCATGCAAAAACAACTGATTGCTTCTGTTCCTTCAGTTCTATCTTCTGTCCTTCTGTACCATTGTACAGTCAGTTCCTGGCAAAGCTATCATTTTCTACTCAAATGCAGGACCAGCTGCTGGTGGTCACAGTGTGAATGACTCTAGGAATATATGGGGTGGGATAATGTGCACACTTGTCCACGGGAAAACGACAGAGAAATGATTGCTTGACATTGCTTAGCCACAGCAGAGGATAGAATTTACTGCTGTGGCTCATAGCATCCAGCACCTGTACAGTGACATTTTCCTTCCATATGCTGTAACCTATGGTCATCACTTTGATCCCACCTTAACATCTCAGTTTTACACATTGGCCAAATCCTTTAAGTCCCTTTCCTCTTTGTTATTTTATTTATTGACATTCTTTGGAAGATTAACGCAGCTTCTGCACTGGTTATAATTCTCTGTATCAGTCTGTCTATAGTATCTCTGCAATCCTAGCTCTTCATCACTGTACATTCTTTATGGATCCCATTACTTTCACCACCCCTTATCTAACTACTTCATAAAAACCACCTCACACATTTATAAAGCATGACAAGAGCATTACCATAAACTATGTTACTCTGCTCAGTAAACACATCATAGACTCTCCATAGGCTAATCACCTTAGTGGATAAAACTATCTGGGGATGAATTTATCTGCAGCAATCATATCAAAAGACAAATTGTATAGAACAACATCATTCTGTTTTTCCACAAGTGTTTAAGATCCCTGCATCATTCTGTCTTAACTTAAAGCCTGGATTTTAAAGCTGTTTATTGCTCATCATCTTTGTAATCAGTAGATTAATTTATGAATATTTAACAGAAATCCTAAAAGCATCATGTGTCATACAAAGCAATAAAGGACGTGTTATAGCTGTAATAAGCAATTTTGGGACTCTTTTGAGGTTGATGGGAAAAGTAATACAGTTTTCTAATTTGAAGAGCAGGCTGAAGATAAAGGCATTTAATGAAAAGCACAGGCAGCTTTAGAGATCCAGAAACATCAAGGTGTTTGGTGAAAGCCTGTTGGGCAAAAGCGAGACTCTAGGAGGACCAAACAGTGTTCACATGGTTGACATAGAATAATTTCTAAATCCTTTCTTAGTAAATACTTCTCCTGCACATTTCTATATTCATTTCTCATCATCAGCTGTGCCTAAATCGTATTTCTTATCAGCCTAATTATTCCAGCTGGAAAG